>NW_006239099.1:119485-120050 GCF_000226075.1 Solanum tuberosum | reverse complement strand
CGTGCTCTGGGTCATTGGGCGACATGGTACTGCTTCGCAGAACTTCTCGGCGATGCGTCGACTGCTCCCTTTTTCCGCCAACTTCATCCTTTCCTTTAGAGCTCAGCACACTAGAACAAAAAGCAAAGTAAGACCCTTCAGCGACTCGCCAAGTGGACTCGACGATCCTCAGACCCGCATTTCTTCGTTCTTTTTAGCCTTTTCGTTCCTTTTTGCGACGTAGTGTCCATGCTTTCCTTCAAACTTCAAATACTCTTTCAGCTGCCTTGTTCCTTTTTGCCCAATAGTGTCCATGCTTTGTCTCTAACTCCAAATACCAGAAACTCAAGGCTTTTCATCAGTTATTAAGACAAAATATGTATTCGAGGACACTAAATCTATCAAAACATAGCCTTAAATGAGTCCAATTGGCAGACTCATCAACACCCCCAACTTAAACTTTTGCTTGTCCTCAAGTAAAACTCAAGTTCAACAGTTCAACAAGGATGTCTCAAATAGTGTTACACAAGACTCAATTATGAATGTACACAACAAGACTCAATTTACTTATGCAAGGATCAATTGT
>NW_006239099.1:80795-119261 GCF_000226075.1 Solanum tuberosum | reverse complement strand
CACATGCATGACTTCACCCATAGGTTTGCCCTTATTTTCCAATCAACACTTGTTTCAGCTCACTGAAGTTCAAAAAGTCTTTTCAATTCTTGTAACGGGGCTGAGTGTAAAGGTATGGTCATTTAGGCTCAGTGACTTTTATCCTCATGAAATGTGGTGCTCGCAACACTTTCTTTCTTTTTCCTTCATCATTTACATTAGTGCATCATAGGTCATCCTATTATTCGCTTCCCATGGATTGTTCGGAACCCTATTTCTTTGATACTTTATTCCACGACTTTCTCTTTTTTTTCTTTTTTTTTATATGGAAGGGTTCCATTTTTCTCAACACCATGGGTTAAAGGAGACTTTCCATGCACTTCTTGACTTTCCCTTTTCTTTTTCACCACACCCCCAACTTAGGCTTTTGGCCTAAGTTGGCTATTCAATTAACCACAATTCAAGAGGATCATAGGTAAAGGATTAAGAAAGGTCTAGTTTTCATCAAGGTTCTTCCAAATAAGGGTAAGGCTCAAAGGGTGTTCAAGAGAGAATCACACGCTCACAAGGTAGGCCACAAAAGAGGTATAATGTCAAATTGGTTCACACTCTTCGAAGTTGCCTAAGATCATATCAAGAGAAAGTCTTACTTAGTCAACCGTACCAACAGGGCAAATTTTAGGTGTTGTCATGCATGGTTCCAGGTAAGCTTATCACACAAGGCATCGACACTTAAGTCAAACAGGACTCCACACTTTTGTTAGTGTGCAACGCTCATCACAAGAGAATCAAATTGATAAATGGCTAATCACAAAGAGATGCAAAGAGTTCACATATTGTCTATGCAACTTCATTTGGCCTCATCGTAGCCGTACATTCATGTTCGTTCGATTGTAAGTACTATTCAAGTCATCAGTATTGATCAAACCCGAGACTCAAATTTGCCAAGGAATAGCCACACTCAACACACGAGCATATAAAGGGTGGCAAAAATATGCGAAAAATTCAAAACATCCGGAAGGGTCAAAATCATTTTGCAATTTAAAATAAAAGGAGCCACAAGCTCAAACATCCATAGAGAAGCAGTATTAACACAATTTTAAAACAGAACAACCCAAATATATACAAGAAACACAAACAAAAGTAGCACACAAAAGGTGTGGGCCTCACTCCACCACAAACAAAAACATTTGTCCTCAAATGCAAATAAAAGTATGCAAAAGTAAAAGCATATAAGACAGAGAGGGAAGTAAGGAAAAGTCCTATCTATGTAGTCTCTCCATCTGTCGGGGTCTCAGTGCCCGATGTAGCAATCTGAATATGGGCATCAGTGCCCGGAGTAGCCTCAAGAGGAATAACAGTGCCAGGTCTGCTAGGAGCTACTGTGGACATCTCGGTCAGTCGTGTCTGGATCACCGGCTGCACAACTATCCCCATAAGATTTGACAAATCTCTGAATAGGCTCTCTTCTCGGCTCTCTACTATCTCCTCCTCAGGTGCTGCTAGTAGGTCCTAATCTGTCCCTGAATTTGAATCATCATCTATTGTGCCACCCCTCTGCACATCTCCGATGGTAGCCGGAGGGATCCCCGAGGTCTTAGGAGCATCCAGGTCGTCTGCCCTCTCTATTAATGAACCGAAGTCAGTAGACTTTAGATAGTCTACATCCTTCCTCAGATCTGCTACTTCGGCTTTTAAAGCTGAAACCTTAGAAGACTTCCCTTGTCTGCTTTCACAAGCTGTGATTCACACCGTCAAAGCATCAACAGAAGTCTGAACCTAGGTGAGTGTAGCAAGTATGGTGCTCTAGATCATCCCTGGAATGGACCTCTCGAGTCGGGGCTCTCGGGTATCAGCTGATTGGGATAAACGCCTGTCACGACCCAGGGGTACCCCTTAGATGTAACACAGCATACTCGACCCTGAAGGGGTCTAAGACAAGCCCTTAGCGTCATCATAACATACAATCATAGAAAAGTAGGGGAAATTTAAAACTTTCTTTAAAACATTCAATCGAAAACATTTCATAAAAGTGGAAGTCTTTACTAAGTTTATGTCTCAAAACCATCTATGAATAACATGAATAAAAGTCTTGGGACTCATCCCATAATAAGTCTAAAACATAGGAAATAACATAAAAGGAACATAGTGGATATTTCCTCGAAGCTATGAGGACTTACCAATTCTTCAAGTCTTCAAACGCCTTAGAAACCAAGCCTCCAAAGCAACTCAAACTCCAACACCCTACATTTGATTAAAATGTAGGCAATATGCGTTAGTAAAAAATATACCAAGTATGAAGCCTAACATACCAACATAAAACATCTAAAAATGGTTAGTCAACATAAGGCATAAGCATAAGAGATAATAACATAGTCATAACATAAACTCCAACATAAGCATCATACCATAACAAGTCAACATAAGACATTCATAATTTCATACTTCAACCATTAGTCTTTCATATTCAAGATAACTACTTCACAAGCCACCTCCAAGCATACTTGTGCAAGGCAAAGGTAGCATCCCATAATACTATCAAAGCTAAGTACCTCTCTTTGGTCATTCTTGGTCATAGTCCACCTTCATAGTCAAGACCTAGGTTTCATGTCATAAGAGCACTATACTCCTAAGTAACCTCAACGCACACTTGTGCAATGCATGTGGGGCATCCCATAATACAACACACGCTAAGCATATCTTGAAGTCACCCTGTTCATATGTACCATCTCTAGGTGTCACTATAGACCTACTTCATATTGACAAGGAACTATCAACTTAAGTCAATCATATCATGGAAGGCAACTATAAAGCTAGGCATACATTACATAAGAGGACACTTCATAAGTAGCTTCAAGTCATACTTGTGCCACGTATGAGTGGCATCCCATAATACCACTCACGCTAAGTACTCCTTTAGGCTAGCTTACTCAATGCTTACTATTCATCATTCTAAACTAACAAAGAATAGCATACTACCATGCTAGACTTATCTACCCTGAAAAACACCTTACCATGCAATCCAAGCTATCCTAGGAAGGACACGTATAACAACCTAGCTACCATGCAATCATTCAATAGAATGCAAGCTATCCTTAGGGGAGTATGAACCCGCATTCCTAAGCTATCTTTAGAAGAGTGTGGTGTCTCAATCCTAAGCTACCATGAAATGGTCTTGGTCTAACCAAGTCAAGCTACCATGAAGGCATTCTAACATGCTAGTTCAAGCTACCAATAGGAGAGTATATATCCTCAATCCTAGGCTACCATGCCTATACTAATGCAAGCTACCATGAAAGGCATCCTACCAATGCTAATTCAAGCTAACCTTAGGAGAGCTTTATTCCTCAATCCCAAGCTACCATGAGATCTACCATCCCAAGCTACATAATTCAACTATACATGAAGGAATCACAAGGCTCAACTTCAAGCTATTCTATTCTAACAAGCATGATTCATTTTAGGTAATTAGCCTTTCAATCTAGAATCATTCTATGTGAGAATACCTTTCACATTCTACATACATGCAAGTTATCTCCAAATATTAGACTTACTGTATAAGCCATAGTGATCAACATTATCACTTCAAGCCCTACATTCGAGCTTCACTCTACAACCATCATACTAGTCTAGGTCACAAGCCATATTTAATCACAACCCTTAATCATACACAATTCTAAGCATAATTCATCATAGAGTCCCAATTCTAATCATTCAATTCATATTCTGTCATACATGCATAAGTCTAGTTCAATTCATGATTTCATATTCCCATTCTTAGATAAGTTGTATTCATGGTGATAACTCTAGAAAATCTATCAAGAACCATCAATTTCTCATCAAAAGATCTAAACCCACATACTTTTAAAATTAAGGTTAGACAAGGAATTCACATAAATTCGTCATAATATCATGAATCAACACTAAATTAATCATATATGAGTAGTATCCAACATTTTGGAATCATACCCACCCAAAACCCATACATTGGAAGTAACCCTAACTTAGATTGGGGTTCTTCTTCACAAAATTTTGGGGGTTTCTAGGGAACTCTATGGGTGGAAGAACCCATAGATGAAAAGCTAAACATACCTTTAATCAAAACATAATGAAAGCTCTCAACAATGAACTTCGTTCTTGACCCAAGCTTCAAGACCTATCTCCTTCTTCAATGGAGGTTCTTCCTAGGCAGAGAAATATTCTATGGAGAGGAGGTAGATACGTTTTATTTTAATTCTAGGTTGAATGACTTAAATGAGGTAAGCTTAGGTATACTAAGCTTATATAGTTGCTAGGAAAGGAACAGAATAATGTAGGGTCAACTTTGGTAAAGACTAAAGACCCTAAACGTTTTTAACTTAAAAATTACTAGGCTTCACGTCTTAAATTGCCCTTTGCACCCACATGGCTCACCAAGGGCACTAGGCGACTCGACAAGTGGGCCCTTGGCTCGCCCAAATTTCCAGCAAGCTCAATAATGGGGCAGTTTCACTAGGCGATCTTGGGGGCCAATGGGCGATCCAGCAAGTAGGTTAGCGAGCTATGACTTAGCTCGCCCTTTGTTCCAGAACCAAGGGTAAAGGGACATCCCACTAGGTGACCTTAGGTGCCCTTTGGCGCATCGCCAAGTGACTTGGGCAATCAAGCTTCCCTATCGCCAACTAGTCACCTAGGAGAATAAGTTCTCTTTCACTTTACCTTGTTAGCTTAGGCCCTTGCAACCCTATACCATTCCATAGATAATCTTCTAAGCTATGAGGTCTAACACGTATCTTGACGTTCAACTACTAATCCCCTCATTCAAAGTATGGAAATTCTCATCTACGACTCTATTTCACATACATCAAACCTTAGAACCCTAGCTTGAGGCTCTAGTTTGGTCTACTAGTTTCCGGGGTGTTATAATATCTCCCCCTTGGGAACATTCGTCCTCAAATTAGCTTTATAAACACTTTTAAAAAGAAGTGACTCTAGACTAGCAGCCCATCATGCATTCACTATATCTACATGCACACAACCAACCAAGGAAACTTCAATTCCAAGCTAATCATACCTAATGCAACTCAAGGAAGTAGGAACTACATCTACCAACTAAAAATGCATGGACGAGACATACATACCTATTTCCAAGGAGGAACTAACATCTCCTAGCTACAACATGCTCAACATACCTTCATGGAGCCTAGAAATGCACATCAACTCAAATATGCTACAACATGAGGCAACACAATGCAATTATATCAATTCTAACATGACCTACACATCTTCATAAACATACATACAAAGAAATTATGGCAACACATAATCATGTAAAGTCCTTATGGAATAGGCACACTATCTCCCCCTTGGGAGTAAGTCCACACATGCTTTTCTAAACATCATTTCAAGCAAGGACAACATCAAGTCCAACATAACAAATCATAAAAGACAAGAAATCTGGAAATTTTCTAAAATATAAAAGAAGCACATACCGGAAAGGACATGAGAAGATCACTCTTGATCATCCTTGGATTGGAGAGCATAAAATATATTCCTCTTTGGAGGCTCATCATCCCCACCACTAAAGGAAACTTGATTACCCTCTCTTATAGTAGCATTTGCCTTTGGGGAATCCTTCTTCATGTGGCCACTCTCACCACATCCATAGCAACCATCTCTACCGGCTAACCACTTACCCTCATGCCTCTTACCACACCTAGAACAAGTAGGACATAGGGACTCACTACCTTTCCCTTGTGACCTAGGGGTAGACACCATCTCATCCTTATACTTAGTAGCATTAGCATAGCCTTGTCCGTAAAACTTTTGACGATTCCTAGAACGACCATGTCCATCGAACCCATCATTATCCACCCTAGACCTTTTTTTCTCCCTAGCCCTCTCCTTCTTGTGTTTTGACTTTTCTATTTGTTGGGCAAACACCATAAGGCATTAGCTATCCATAACATCAACAAGCATTGCCATACGGCATTCTTCTTCTACTAGATCGGACACCCCCGTCATGAACCTATTCATCAAATCCCTTGGACTTGCTACCAAATATGGAGCATACTTAGACAAAAGAGTGAACTTCAAGGCATACTCATTGACACTCATGTTGCCTTGCTTAAGATTTATGAACTCCTCCAATTCAGCCTCCCTCAACTCCCGAGGAAAGAACCTATCTAGAAATGCCAACTTAAAAGTTTCCCACACTATAGGACCCGCCTCTGCCGGCCTAGCATCTTCCCATTTCTCATACCAAATTTGGGCAACATCTTTCAAATTGGTAAGCGGCTAGCTCCGCTTTCTTTCTAGAAGTTACCCCTATGATAGAAAGTGTCTTATAAGCCTCATCTATGAACCCATTTGGATCGTACTCCACCTTGGAGCCACTAAACTACGAAGGGTTCATCCTCTAGAACTCCCTAATCCTATAAGCATCCATTCCCCCTATAGGGTTCGCCAGTGCCACCACCTCTCTATTGGCTTATGCCGTCAAGGCTTAAGCCAACAATTGCATAGAAGCCCTAAAGTCTACTAGAGTGACATTCCCAATTGGAGGGTCATTTGGAACTTGAGGAGGAACTTGATATGGAACTTGGGGAGGAATATATCGGTCCCCAATGTTTTCCCCTTCTCTCCTAGCATTTTCCCTTGTATTAGCCATATCTTGAAAACAACGGGCACGGATTAGACAAAGGGCCTACTAAAGCCAAACTCTATGGCATGACTAAGAGAATGAAGAAGTGAGAATTTTCCTAAGAATCCAATAGCCTACTATTCATAAATATGTCGCGACTCACACCCATGAATAAGACTCTACTTAGACATTGTTTGAAACATCCTAAAACTTATCCCAAAACCTTATGCTCTGATACCAAGTTTGTCACGACTCAGGGTACCCACTAGACGTAACACGGCGTACTCGTCCCCAAAGGGGTCAAATACAAGCCCTTAGCGACATCATAACATACAATCATAGAAAAGTAGGGGAAATTTAAAACTTTATCAAAAAACATTCAATCGAAAACATTTCATAAGAGCGGAAGTCTTTACTAAGTCTATGTCTCAAAACCATCTATAAATAACATGAATAAAAATTTTGGGATGCAGCCCATAATATGTCTAAAACATAAGAAATGACATAAAAGGAACATAGTGGGTTTGTCCTCGAAGCTATGAGGACTGACCAATTCTTCAAGTCTTCAAACTTCTTAGAAACATAGCCTCCAAAGCAACTCAAACTCCAACACCCTACATTTGATTAGAATGTAGGCAATATGCGTTAGTACAAAATGTACCTGGTAAGAAAGCTAACATACCAACATAAAACATCTAAAAATGGTTAGTCAACATAAGGCATAAGCATAAGAGATAATAACATAGTCATAAAATAAAGTCCAACATATGCATCATACCATAACAAGTCAACATAAGACATTCATAATTTCATACTTCAACCATTAGTCTTTCATATTCAAGATAACTACTTCACAAGCCACCTCCAAGCATACTTGTGCAAGGCAAAGATAGCATCCCATAATACTATCAAAGCTAAATACCTCTCTTTGGTCATTCTTGGTCATAGTCCACCTTCATAGTCAAGACCTAGGCTTTCATGTCATAAGAGCACTATACTCCTAAGTAACCTCAACGCACACTTGTGCAATGCATGTGGGGCATCCCATAATACCACACACACTAAGCATATCTTGAAGTCACCCTATTCATATTTACCATCTCTAGGTGTCACTATAGACCTACTTCATATTGACAAGGAACTATGAACTTAAGTCAATCATATCATGGAAGGCAACTATACCAACAATCCAAGCTAGACATACATTACATAAGAGGACACTTCATAAGTAGCTTCAATTCATACTTGTGCCAATTTGACACGATATTAAGGGCGATATGGAGACATTGGGAGAACTGCCGAACAATTCGGCGAGCTCGACCCAGCTCGCCAAATGGCCCAACGTGCCCATTTTCAATCCACCTTCTCGAATTCAATCCCGCAAACCCCGTAAACATAATCAAACAATACGGGTAAGATTTTTAAATTAAAATAGGCATTTAAGCATTCAACACAATAATACATTACGATCATTACGAATGATTACAAAATTTTTGAAATTAATGTTGGGGTTTTAGAAACTAACCTTCAATGCCGATTGAAATATGATTGAAATGCTAGGCGGCAAAGAAATCCTAGTTCTGAGCACCAATCAATAACTAAAATACTAATTGAAAGCAAGGAGATTGAGAGTACTACCTTTGTGTGAGTTTTGAAGTTTGAAAAGCGAGGGAAAGTGAAGAAATTTGAATTTTAAAACTTTTGGCCATTATAAACCGTCCAGTTCGTGTCCATTCGGTGACGTTAGTATTGCTCGCCGATTTAATCAGCAATTCACCGAATGGTCTCGTATCTCACCGAGTTTTACATGGAGTCCAAACGGTGGACACTAGCGGGATCGCCAACCAGTTCCGCGATTCGCCAACTGGATCCTTATTTCGCTAACCTGCACTTTTCAACACATTCTTCGTTTTAACCTACAAAATCAACACACCATTATTATAAAAGCAAACTAAAGCATTTAAAACCTTGGGTTGCCTCCCAAGAAGTGCCTTATTTAACGTCGTGGCTCGACGTGAGCTACCAGTCAAACTTTGTCTCTGGGGTTAGACCTAATGCCACTAGGCAACCCGCCTTTACTGCTTGGGTAGAGATGAGGCAATGTGTGGTCCAAGAGGTCTTCAATCAACTTGATTGATCTTGAGGAGGAGCCACTCATCTGATTCAGTACCTCTACGTTTTCCCTCATCGACTCTAGAATTCTATCTTACTCGTGAAGCTTTCGGAGAATGATTAATAGCGTATCCTCGATACGTTTATTTTCATTGCTCCTAGACCTTTCTTGAACATAAGGAGGTATGTGCCTCCTTTGGCTCTTGCACTAGTTTTCCACCTTTGAGATTTTGGTGGCCAAGTCATTTAGCTGAGTTACCAGTGCAGCTAACTTGAAGTCAGCCTTGACTTCTTGGTTCACCACAACTAACTTGCCACCACTTCCCTCTGCCATGCTTAAGGTTTCTGCATACAACAACTTAGAGAAAAACAAAACTAAAAATAAAATTACTAAAACTATAACTATTAAAGACAGAAATTCTACTTAACTAAAAATTCCCAAATAACACCACTCGCCGGCAGCAGTGCCATTTTGATGTTTGCGTAATCAAGACACAACTTTCGATGCAAGTGTCTATGATCATACAATAGTTTAGTAACCCAGCCAAGGGTTGGGATCGTTCACAAGAGAGTGGTTTTGAGAATTAATAGAAAAATAAAATTTAGTTCTAACTAGTCGTAGCTAAAGACATTAACGATTAAAAAGTTTGTAAATTAAAGGGGGAACAAGAGTGTCAATTAAAAATGGGGGGTTTTGTCACAAGTAAGGTAAATATAGTAAATTAAGCAAGGATTTCTAAGTAATGAGAGGGAATCCTTGGGATGTGATGGGAATACAGGTTAAACTAGATTATTGGGTACATGCTTTCAATAGAAGATTCATAGAATAATTGTGACAAGGTAAAACTTTAAGGGGGATAAGCTCCCTCTCGAGTAACTTACCCCATTTCAAATGCATTCCTCTCAGACACCCACTTGCCGCATGAAGATCTGCCTACGTCTTAAGCCACTCACTCTCTCGAGCTGAGTGTGTGGGAATGAGACTAGGATTCACTCTCTCCAGCTGAACCTCATATCGACCCACTCCCACCGACCATCAATTTAGTAGTTTTAATTTTACGACCTCTCTCTCGAGCAAGCCGAAAACAGATAAATAAACTTGTATCTGCAACTACAAATTCATTAAATTCATCAACAACTACTAAACTTAATCACAATTAAACTATGATTAAACTGTCAGCAACCAAGACCCAACAATTATCTTAACTCATATTTGTTAAATCACACCCCGAGAATTAGGGTTTTTAGCCACACATGTATAAAAGATAGAAATTTATACCAAATTGAGCTCGCATTCAACTGGGTATGAAGATTTAAGTCTTGATACAGGCCAAAATTTAAGAAAAGAGACCCAAATCCAAATCTTGAAGATGAAACCCTTTGGATCTTCAAGTCTTCAAAACCCTCTCACAGTTAGAGCAAAAATATCAAAAAGTACTATATGAGAATTATAATAATTGTTCGACTCTTAAAACTACAACTCTAACTAGTATTTATAGTTTTCACAAATTTGTGTTACAGCGGATCATTCGGCGTCGTTGGTCAGAATCGCCGATCAACTCAATGATTCTCCCTTTGGTGTATTTCATCGTTGCCTTGCACCAGCCTTCAGCATCATCATGCTCTGGGTCATTGGGCAACATGCTACTACTTCGCGAAACTTCTTGGTGATACGCCGACAGCTCTCTTTTTCCGCCGACTTGATCCTTTCCTTCAGGGCTCAATACACTGGAATAAAAATCGAAGTAAGACCCTTCGGCAACTCGCCAAGTGGCCTCAGCGATCCTTAGGCCTGCATTTCTTCGTTCTTTTCAGCCTTCTCGTTCCTTTTTGCGATGTAGTGTCCATGCTTTCCTTCAAACTTCAAATACTTGAAACTTAAGGGTTTTCATCAGATATTGAGATAAAATAAGCATTTGAGGACATAATTTCTATTAAAATATAGCTCTAAATGAGTCCAATTTGTGGACTCATCAGTTGACTACAGCTCAATTTTTGAATCTACCAAAGGGTTCAAACGGTTATGTTATCTACTGTGATGCATCCAGATTCAACCTAGGTTGTGTGTTGATGCAGCGAGTTAAGATTATAGCATATGCTTCTAGACAGCTTAAGGTACATGAGAAGAACTATTCGACTCATGACCTCGAGCTAGCAGCAGTGATGTTTGCACTTAAGATTTGGAGACATTACTTGTATGGTGTTCACAGACCATAAAAGCTTTCAGTATGTGTTCACCCAGAAAGTGTTGAATCTTTGTCAGAGGAGATGGCTTGAGTTCCTCAAGGATTATGATATGAGTGTGCATTACCATCCTGGTAAAGCCAATGTAGTAGTAGATGCTCTTAGCAGACTATCGATAGGTAGTGTGGCACATGTAGAGAAAGAAAGAAGGGAACTAGCAAAGGATGTTCACAGGCTTGCTCGCTTAGGAGTTAATCTTATGAGAATATTAGATGGTGGTGTAACACTTCAGAATGGATCAAAATCTTCATTGGTAGTGTAGGTTAAGGAAAAGAAAAACAGTGATCCTTTATTGCTTCAACTAAAGGGTGCAGTCCATCAGCAGAGATTTGATGTTTTCTCCCAAGGGGGAGATGATGTGTAACACCTCGGAAAACTAGCAGGTGAAACTAGAGCCTTACAAGTGAGTTATTGAGTTTGATGTGGAGTTTTATGTTGTAAAATGGTTTCCTAAGCTTAGGTTGAGGGGTTTAGGGGTTAAACATCAAGGTACGACCACCCAAGGACCAACCAAGGGTCCTTGAGAAGGACCCTAAAGTCTAACCCCAAGGCTTCCCCAAAGAACCAAAACTGCCAAATTTTTCATAACCTACGGATTGGACCTACTGGGCGTAGGTCCATCCACACCCCATGGAAACAAACCGTAGGTCAAGAACCCTAGATGGAGAGTTTCAGACCCTACCCATGGACCTGCAGGACAGGGCTTGAGTCCACTCACGGTCCGTGGGTCAAGGGGCGTGAGTCACACCTGAGTTTCTGCCTAGGTTCGGCCAAGGGAGGGGCAACTTGGTAAATTCCTAGGGTGGTTAGTTAAGTTAGGGGTAGTTTTATATTTGAATATTTAGACTTATTTAAGACCTTTTAAACTATAAACTACCACTTTACAACTCATAATTCCCAAAACCCAAAAATAGAAACCACCTCCTCTCCAAAATAATTTGCTCTCTAGAAACCTCCATTGGAGAAGAAGAAGTCAAGGTTTAGAGCTCAAGAGTTCATATTTCTCACTCAATTTCGTGGATATATTCAATCAAGGTATGGTAGCTTTCATCTATGGGTAGCTTTCACCCATAGATTCCCTCTAAAACAAGATTTCAAAGCTTCCAATTTCCCCCAAAAGTTAGGGATCCAATCTAAGTCATGGGTTCAACTTCAAAACGTTTCCAATGAATTATTTATGAAAAATTATGATTGAATTGATGAATTAATGTTAATTTATGATGAATTTCCCCCATGAACCCATGAATCCCCCAAAATACTAAATTTTGAATTTATGATGATGTGGGTTGATTGATTATGGAAGTATGTTAATTGAGTATGTCTATATTAATTTAGTTATTGAATCATGATATTCCCCTTATCTAATGTAGTATTCTAGATGTTTGGATTGAGATTGATTCATAGCCTTGGAGGGCAAATTCATGAAGATTGATGTATAATAATGACGCTATGTAAATGCTTTGTGATTTCAATGAAAGTAATGTGATCTTGTCTACAATGCAATTGTGTTATTATTGAAAGGTTATTCTCAATTATACACTTATGAATGATTATGATATATGTGAAAGGTTTGTTCAAGGTAATGATACATCTTCAATTGGCAGGCTTAGGGCATCCTCTTCTTGTGTAAATGAAAGTGATCTTGATTAACGTACCTTGAATTGGTAGGCTTAGGGCATGCTCTTCTTGTGTTACTAATGTATCAAGCTTAACGAATAGTGAATCGCTAGACCTAATGGTGGCAACCCTTTCATAAATGATTAATGAAGTATTCTAGGCTTTGTCTTGAATCGGTAGACCTAATGGTGGTAGCCCTTGCATGATAAGTCTATGAACTACTATAATGATGTACCATGGATCAGTAGGCTAATGGCACCCTTCCATGACTGATAAGGATAATCCTTGAATCGGTAGGCTTATGGCACCCTTTCATGAAGATTCAATGAATTATCCTAATAATGTACCTTGAATCGGTAGGCTCATGGCACCCTTTCATATGTGCAATAATGTACCTTAGGTCGATAGTCTAATGGCATCCCTCTCATGAGTAATAATGTTAAAGGAATGAACTACTCTATGGGAATGTATGAATAGCACCGAGTGGATATGGTAAGATGGAAGCTCTCCCCATGTTAGGTTGGGTTTCAATGAACATCTTCGTTATCCAAAAACTATGTGCCCACATAGGTTATTAGCTAGTGGATCCACCTAAGCTAAAATGTTACTGGTCCTACGGTGTGGGATAGACACCGGATTTCATGATTTGCTCACATGGTCTACGTCGATTAATGATTATTCCCATCATGTGAGTTACATGCTATGGTTACTCAAGAGGTTCTATGAAGTGTGGGTGGTAGTATGGGATGACATTCATGCATTGCATGAGTAGGCTTTCAGAGGGCTATGGTGTGTTTCTCTAATGTCCTAATGTCTAATGAATGAATGTGCTCATAATGAAGCTAATGAGAATGGTTACTTTAAGGCTTAATGTAATGATGAATGCTTTACTTGGAAATGTTATTAAGAGTTACTTTCCTTGTAATGACTTATGAAATGTGTATGTTCCTTATCTATGATTATTGACTAAATATGAGAAGGAATAATGGTAAGTTCATCTAGGGTGGCCTCAAAGTGGTCCTTAGTATGAATGGTAGTATGATATGTCAATCCTACATTGCACAAGTATAGCTTAAGGTTGCCTTAGGTGATTGTTCTAAGGTGTTGTAATGACTTATATGATGATATGTTTGTATCCTATGCCTTTTATACTAAAGTTCATCATGTTTTCTCAAAATTGGCATATAGCATGGTTTTCAACCAAAATGTCCTTTTTAAGCATGATTTTTGCATGGCTATCATACTTGGTACATTAATTGTGCTAACCCATATTTCTTCTATTTTTCTACGAAGTGTAGGTTCCGGCATTTGAGGTGATTCCATCTAGTTCAAAGCGGATTCGAGGACAAGTACTATATTGTTGTTTCATTTTTTTCATTGTACTAGACACTTTTTAGATTTTCTATTGTAAGGGTCGTGACCTTATCTTTGATTCAAGTTGTATTAGATGGCCATGTGAGATAAGTAGACTTCCGTTGTTTGTTAAATGAAGTTTTTGATTGTATGGATTAAAAGATTTTAAATTTTGTACCATTTTTCTTATGCCTTATGTTATGAATGCTATGAGGCTTGTATGAGGCTCTTCGGAGTCTTGTACGTCGTGTTACGTCTAGGGTGTAGGCTCGGGTTGTGACAAACATGGTATCAGAGCACAAGATATTGGGATTGCTTTTAGGATGATATCTCACAAGCCACGTCTAGTAGAGTGGTGTTCATAGTGTGAAATGCACCACATTTATGAATGAGAGGCTATAATACGTTAGGAAACTACACTTCTTTCATTACTCTTTGAGTCGTGCCATAGAGTTTAGCTCTATAAAGTCCTTTTCCTAACCTTTCTCTTGTGTCTATAGGATATGACTACAAGAAGGGCGAATGCAAGAAGGATGGAAGAGGAGATTGTGAATGAGGGAGTTCCTCCCCAAGGTCCTCAAGTTCCTCAAGGCAATCAATCTCCGGTTGATCCTCCGGTCATGAAAAATGGGGAAGTTAGGTCGGCTCTTTTAATGATGGCTCAAGTTGTAACTACTCAAGCCCAAGCTATGACAACTCAAACCAATAGGGGTGTTGCGACTCATGTGAACCCTAATGTGAGTATTATGGCTTCTAGGTAGAGGGATTTTGTTAGAATGAACCCTTCGGTGTTTCTTGGTTCCAAGGTGGGAGAGGATACCCAAGATTTTGTGGATGAGGTGTATAAGGTAGTTGATGCTATGGGGGTGACTTCTATAGAGAAAGCGGAGCTAGCTTCTTACCAATTGAAGTATATTGCCCAAATATAGTTTACTCAATGGAAGAGCAATAGGCATGTAGGAGCGGGTCCCATAGATTGGGAGATGTTTAAGAATGCATTCCTTGATAGGTTCTTTCCCCGTGAGAAATGGGAATTTAAGATGAAAGAATTTATCAACCTTAGGCAAGGTAGCATGAGTGTGCAAGAGTATTCTTTGAAATTTACCCTATTGCCTAAGTATGCTCCAACCACGGTGGCGAACTTGAGGGCTAGAATGAATAATTAGTATGTGATGGGAGTGTCTGACTTGGTAGTTGATGAATGTCGTTCGGCAATGCTTATCCCAATTATGAATATTTCAAGTCTTATGGTTCATGCCGAACAAATTGAGGAGCAAAAGCTCAAGCGAATGAATAGGGAGGTGAAAAGAGCTAAAACCGGTGATGGGAATTCGTCAAATGCTAGGTCTGAAGAACAAGGTCAACTAAGGTTCAAAGAGAGGTCCTATAACCAAGACTCCCCAATGGTCAACAAGGATGGGGTGTATAACCCTAATTCTCAAGGAGGAAATGGAGGTGGTTCTTCTTTTGAAAGATCTACATGTGCCAAGTGTGGGAAGCAACATTTAGGTAAGTGCCTAGCCGGCACGGATGGGTGTTTTGGGTATGGAAAGAAAGGTCATAAGATAAGAGATTGCCCAACACTCTCAGCAAAAGGAAAAGAGGCCAAACAAGCTTCTTATGATGGTATAGTTCCTATTCCTCCAAATTATGGTCATTTCTATGCACTCCGGTCTAGAGAGGACAAAGGATCCCTTCGAGATGAATGCACCGGTATGTTGATAATTCCTTATAAATGTAAATGTTTTATTAAGGTCCCTATGTTATTTTCTAGATTTTCATTTCCCTTTAGTATGGGTTTACTCCCAAAGGGGAGATGGTATGCTTAGAAGGAAAGGTTATTGAGAGTTCTGATATCCTTATCTCTTTCTTTCTATTCTTATTCAAGCCTAAGACAATGAGTTCCTTGTGGCTTGTTTCATGTTTTGGAGTCTTGTGTGATTATGTGTTTCCATGGTCTCCTTATGTTATGCATGTTCTTGATGAATTCATGTTTAATGAGAAAATGAGTTTTCATGATTTTTATTTCTCATGTTGATGTGCATTTAGTATGAGTTGTCTATATGCTTCATGAGGTGAATTGTTGAACATGCCTAAATGTGCTTTTGAGAGTAATTTCATAATTTCTTCATGATGCTATGATGAGCATGCTTTGAGTTGGACAATGTAATTTCTCCAATGAAAAGAAATGTTGAAGTTTTCATGCATAATGAGTTTGTAGATGTAGCTCCTACTTCCTTGTGTTGCATTGAGCATGTTTGAGATGGAGTTGATGTTTCTTACTTGTTTTGTGCATTGTTTATGATGTTTCATGCATGATGGGCTGCTAGTCTTGAGTCTTTCATTCCATAAAGTGTTTAAAGTGTCATTCGAGGACTAATGTTCCCAAGGGGGAGATAATGTAACACCTCGGAACACTAGTAGGTGAAACTAGAGCCTTACGAGTTAGTTGTTGAGTTTGATGTTGAGTTTTATGTTGTAAAATGGTTTCCCGAGCTTAGGTTGAGGGGTTTAGGGGTTAAACATCAAGGTACGACCCTCCAAGGACCAACCAAGAGTCCTTGAGGGGGACCCTAAAGTCTAACCCCAAGGCTGCCCAAAAGAACCAAAACTGCCAAATTTTTCATGACCTACTGGACGTAGTTCCATTCACGCCCCATGGAACCAAACCATAGGTCAAGACCCCTAGATGGAGAGTTGCCGACCCCACCCACAGACCTACAGGGTGGGGCGTGAGTCCACTAATGGTCCGTGGGTCAAGGGGAGTGAGTCATACCTGAGTTTCTGCCTTGGTTCGGCGAAAGGAGGTGTCACAACCCGGGGTTACCCCCTAGAAGTAACACGGTGTACTCGACCCCGAAGGGGTCTCATACAATCCCTTAGCATAATCATTGTCATAAGATCATAGGAAAATAGTGCGGGATTTAAACGTTTTTCTTTACAATTGAAGTCTTTTATAAAAATGATAGAGTCTATACACTATGTCTCAAACCATCTATAACATTTGAATTAAAACTCTTTGAATACAATCTTAGGGACACGACCCTTACAAAACTCTAAACCGTAAAAGAAAGACAAAAAGGACATATGGTCATGCCCTTGAATATAATGAGGACTCACCAATATTCTTCTTCTTGATCTACTATGAACCTAGACACGAGGATGGAATTCAATATCTCCAAAGCCTAAACTTATAGAAAATGTAGAAAGATGGGGTTAGCACAAAATGTACTAAGTATGGAAAGCCATGCACAAAAACCTTAAAACATGCATAAAAGGGACATTTCATTTGAAACCATGCTATATGGCATTTTGAACATCATCTTTGAAATAGTTGGAGAATGCATATCATAAAGCAACTTACATACAAATCATCATAGCATAAGAGATATCATCACATTACAAACATAGTCATCAACGCAAGCATAGTACATATCCCAATCTTCACAAGACATAGTTCATACACATAGTCACATACCAAGATCATCTCATCCACAATAGAACTACCACATAAGCAACCCTAAGTTATACTTGTGTAATGCATAGATAGGATCCCATAATCATATCTACACTAAGTACCACTCTTAGGCCACCAACAACATACATATCTTACCTTGCCTTATTCATAAACAACATACATAAGTAAGGAGTCATACATGTTCATAACTTATAAAAAGTGAAGTCGACCTTAACATTCATACATACCTTTCATACATAATTCATAAGTCTTCATAACATAAGAGAACTCACACGAAAACCCCTTCATAAGTCTACTTGTGCAATGTATAAGTGAAGTCCCATACCCCCACTCACACTAAGTAAAGCTCATTAAGAAGTCATAAGCATAGTTCATATTCATATTCATAATTCATAGAAAGCATACATTCAACTCATAATCATCATATCATAAAAGAGACTTATCATGCCCACTCTCAAAGCCTACTTGTGTAATGTACGAATGAAGTCCCATACCCCCATTCATACTAAGTAGAACCCCTTGAGGAAACATAGAACATGCCCATGTTCTTATCATAATTAATATTCTTATCAAGGTAGAACATCATAAACCAAGAGGTATGACTCAAGAGATCAGTGTTCCTACTTGGAAGTGGGAAGTGATCAACATGGACGTCATTGCATGTTTACCTCATACTCGCAGACAACATGACTCCATTTGGGTGAAAGTTGATAGAGTTACTAAGTATGCACGCTTTTTGGCTGTCAAGACTACAGATTCGGCGGAGGACTACGCCAAGCTTTACATTAATGATATAGTCAGGTTGCATGGGGTTCCTTTGTCTATCATCTCGGATAGAGGTCCTCAGTTTACCTCTTATTCTGGAAGTCATTTCAGAAAGGTCTTGGTACTCAAGTTAATCTTAGCACCGCATTTCATCCACAGACGGATGGGCAGGCAGAGCGTACCATTCATACCTTAGAGGACATGTTAAGAGCATGTGTGATCGATTTTAAGGGTAATTAGGATGATCGCCTTCCTCTTATAGAGTTTGCCTACAATAATAATTACCATTCCAGCATTCAGATGGCCCCTTATAAGGCATTGTATGGGCGTAGATGTAGATCTCCAGTTGGTTGGTTTGAAGTAGGTGAGGTGGCCTTGATAGGGCCAGATTTAGTTCATTATGCTATGGAGAAAGTGCAACTCATTAGAGATAGACTTAAGACAACCCAGAGTCGCTAGATATCCTATGCAGATGTAAGGAGAAGGGAACTAGAGTTCCAAGCTGATGATTGGGTTTTTCTGAAACTGTCGCCTATGAAAGGGGTGATGAGATTTAGCAAGAAAGGGAAGCTCAGTCCTAGATATATAGGCCCTTACATGATCTTTAAAAAGGTTGGTAAAGTGCCTTATGAGTTAGAGTTGCCAACAAACTAGCAGCAGTGCATCCGATTTTTCACATTTTGTTGTTGAAGAAGTGTGTGGGTGATCCAGCATTTATAGTACCTTTAGAAAGTGTGGATGTGAAGGATAGTCTCACTTATGAGAATGTGCCAGTTGAGATTCTAGATCGTCAGGTTAGAAGGTTGAGAAACAAAGAAGTCGCTTCAGTTAAGGTTTTGTAAAGGAGTCAGTTCGTAGAGCGAGCTACTTGGAAAGCAAAAGCAGCCATGAAGGCCAAGTATCCTCACCACTTTCCATCCGATTCCATTCCAGCTTGAGGTAATAGTTCCTCTTCAGTTTTTCAGTCATTCATGTGCAATTTCAGTCCTAACATCATGTTCTTTCAGTTTGTACTTGCATTTTCAGCGTATTTGCATGTTCTTGGAACTTAGATCAGTCAGAAGTAAGTTTCTAATGTTTAGTGGTTGGGGTTCCAGCTCTCTCCCTCCATTTCAGCTAGTTTAGTCTTCATTCGAGGATGAATGTTCCCAAGGGGGAGATAATGTAACACCCCATATTCGAAAAAGACCAAAAAATGTAGATTTTATAGAAGTTGCAGGTGTGACCCACGATTGCCACCCACGGACAGTAGGAAGACCCACGGTCCGTTCAGCTGGTCCGTGGTTCATGATTGCAACCCTTCCCAGAAACCCCCATTAAATTTGCCTAAGGGTGAGCCTACGCCAGGACCTACGAACCATAGGTCAGACCACGGTCTGTGGTCCAGGACCGTAGGTCAGACCCTCATCTTCCAACTCCCAATCACTATTGATGGTTGACCAGTACGGACCGTCAGTCGATCGATGGCCCGTCGTTCTGGTCCGTCGGTGGGCCCCGATAACAGCTAACTAAAGGGTCATTTGGTCTTTTCCTTATGTGTTGGACCCCTAAACTACGTCGTTTAACCCCTAAACTAAGTAGTTTTGGTTAGTTTTAGCCTAGTAACTTAAATAGAATCTACCCTAAGCAAATCATTCACCAAAAACTGAGAACAATTAGAACGCAGAAGGAGAAAGAGTCGACCAATCCCTAGTACAAGAACGCAACAGGTGTTCATCAAATTCAACCCCAAAATCGAAAGCTTTCTCTGTGGAATTCATCACCAGGTATGTGGGATTTCACTAGTGGGTTCCTTTGACCCATTAGGTCCCTAGAATTCAGTCAAATTCTTAATTCCCTTCGCATTATCTAGACCTAGGGTTTCCCTTCTGAATTAAGACTCGAACCATCCTTCGTTGTAAATAGGATTTTACCGAGGAATTTAAAATTTCTTGAGTATTAAGGTCACTAGATTTAGGACCTTGATTTCCAAGAAGAACCATAGAGAAAACCATTCAAGCCATTCCTAGTTCTTCTAAGTTTTGGGTCACGTTCAAACAACCATAACTCCTAGTACAAGATGAGTTAGGTGGGCTACAAATATAAAATTAAAGGTCTTTGACTCCTCTTTCCAACGCCACCAAGTTTGCTAAATATTGAGCTATGAGTAAAAAGTTATGACTGATTTACTAACCACACCCAAACCTGGCAGCAGCTCCGCGATGGCTCCACGTTATAGAGCCAATACGGACCTCACTGCCTGCTGAAAAATTATTCTGACTCCCAGCTCATTTTATTCATTTCTTAAAGGGTATTTTGGTCCTAAAAACCCTTAGGAGATCATCTAAATTACCCTAAACGAGTAGAAAAATTAGTTTTCTTAAATCAAACCCTCTCATCCACTCCAAAAATTCTACGCTCAAGGAATTCAAGAAACGCTAAGGTTAGGGTTCTTCTTCCAAGATTTTCCTTCAAGTTCTTCAAGAAGAGGGGTTTTTCAAGTATGTAAGCTTCCATAGTGTAGGGTTTGTTCACCACACGCCAATCATGTTAATTTCAGCGAAATTCCTTCTAGAAAGTTTAAAGTTTGGTGTTCTTGAATTATGTTCTTGAAATTGGCTTTCGTTCTTGAGATTAGATGAGATTGTGAGTTCTTGAGTAAATCGTGTCAATTTTAGAGTTGTGTTGGGTATCTGAATCGAAAGAGAAATTGAGAAAAAGAATCGAATTTAGGCGAATTGGGGTTAGAAAATGAAGAAGGAAAAAGTCGGGAAAATCTGGGTACCAGGTCGGCATCGCGGACCAATTCCTTAGAAATAGAACTTTTCTCTCCGCGTCGTGCAGAAGTCACAGACCCTTCTCCCTCAAAATTTATTTTGCGACCAAATAGTAAAATGCATCTTTGCGTCGCAGACTTGCTTCCAGACAGTTATTTCTTGATTGTTTCTCATGTTTCACTATCTAAAAACACTCCTAAACATCACGAGATCTTTCCTATCATAAATCACAACCTTGAAGTCAAAATTCAAATTCAAGGTAGAGCTAAGAGTTAAGTTTTGAGAGTTCTTCCGAACATTTTGAGAAAGTCCGTTAGAGTCTTTTTGAGGAGTCCTCTAGAATTTCTAATAACTTGTTTCAAGACTCGAGCAAGTGAGTATGATAATGATGAGAATGTATTCATGAGTCTACTTTATCATCACTAGATCCTCCATATCATGAACCATAACTCTTGAATTCATAATTCACATTCAAGAGAGAGTTAAGAGTAGAGTTCAAAAAGTGTTTGAGTTCAATTGTGAATCCTTTGAGATCAAGTATTGATTTGAACTAAGTTTTGAGGAAGTAAGTATGAGAATGAGAAGAGTCGTATACACGAGTTTCATATTATTATGTAGACCCTCAAGTCGAGTCTTTCATGCCCATAATTCTACATGAACTTCATAATTTGAGCATTTTTTAGAGGAGTAGTATCTTCAAGTTCTAAGTCTTGAGTATTGAGTTCCAAACTATTTTGAGTTGAGTTGTTCATGGCCATAATTCCGCATGAACCCTATGAGTTGAGCAGTCTAGAGATGAACAGTATCATTGAGTCTTGAGTTTGGAGACAGAGGTTCTTTATTGTTATTAAGATCCCTGAGTTGAGTCGTTCATGTTCATAATTCCACATGAATCTTATGATCTGAGTTGTAAATTTTAAAAACCTTTTTTAAAGACAACATTTGAGTTCTTAAACTGAGTTTTGAGAAAATAAAGATGAGTTTTGAGAAAAGAGTTTTCTAAAACATGATTAGTATGACAATCGAGTATGCCATCAATGTATCAGCAGTATGGTATCTAGATATACCATCAATATTTATGCAGTATGACTTCCCGAGTCATCAATGATCATATTATAATATGACTTTTGAAATGTTTTTGAGAAAGAGCAGAGTTGAGTTCATTTTCTTTAAAATGCTATATGGGAACTAAGTATTCCCAAGAGTAAATGTTTTCACATTTAAGATGAAAGGAAACTGAGATTTTCAATAGAGCCTTTGAGCTAGTTTTTGAGTAATTATTTCAAACCATAGAAAGAGTTATGTTTCTAAACATATGAGCTGAGTATATTTTTAGAGTAGTATTGAGTACTGATATTGGGACGAGTTCATAATAACTCAAGTCTCCATAAACCATGTAGCCAATATGGGTAGAAAAGGTCATACTTTTTAGATGATTCCTTAATGTTTTTTAGCATAGACTAGTGGATCCACTTAGTTGAGAGGTCTTATATTGTGGCAAAGTATAGGATAGTTCTGGCAGAGTGGGCGAGACGTTGTATCATCACATAGCTCATAGTGATGGTTGTCAGTTAGAGAAACTCACAAAAAGTTATATTATATTTTATTATATACAAATTGAGTTGTTATTGTATTCTTCAATACATTGAGTTGTTATTTACTGTTTTAAAAGCTTTTCATATATTGCATCTTTTATTGTTGTTTTATCTTGAGTTGAGTATCCAGAGTTGAGTATCTTGAGTTGAGTACCTTTGAGTTGAGTATCATACCTTTGGGTTAAGTATCATACCTTTGAGTTGAGTATCATATCTTTGAGTTGAGTATCTTATTCTTGAGTGAGTTTAGTTGAGTGAGTTGAGAAGAGGTAAGTATGTTTCTTTTTATCAAGTTCAAGGTTATGTTATATATATACATACATATATATATATATACACACACACATACACCAGATAGATGGTTATATTTTTTATTTACACTTATATTTTCTTCATGTGATTCAACAAATAAATCACAGCAACACTAGCTATATAAAAACATTTTAAGATGATTTACATCTCTAGTTAGTTACATTTATTCTTCTTTTTTTATAAAAAAAAAAAAAAAAACCTTGATTGTTCTAATTGATGTTGTTGAACTACTAACTTTCCTTTTTGGCATCGTTTTAATCATTTTCAATTTTATTTTCAAGACTTACTTTAAGTAATATTGAAAAAAATTCCCAATAACATTAAATTAATACATAAAATTCAAATAATATTGTGCTCTATAATACACTTTAGACTTGTAGTTAAATTATTCCATAAAAATGCATGTCCTTTATGTATTTCATCTAAAATACACAAGGTATAATTTAACACTCAATTTATTTAGTACTAATCCTTATATTGACAATGCTTGTTGGCTTAACCAATTCTTAGTTCTTAATTCTCCTATCTTTCTCAACTGTCGTTTAGATCAGTCTCAATTTGCAATTACATCATTTTCATTTATAAACATGATTGAAAATGTTGTACACAATGGGTATTGTGTTGTAGTTTTACTACTTTTGAAATGTTCTAATTATAAATAATTTAGAAAAATACTTAGAAAGAGTTGTCACTTAATTTTAAAAACAAATTAAGAAAACTTAATTTAAAAGGACTCTAATAGATTAAGTCTTTAAAAATTAGAGAAAATGGGTAAGAGGTTCTTGTTACTACTTTAAGAAGATATTATCATTTAAATTAGCCTCTAACATTGTAACGATCTGATTCATCAGTACTAAAGGGCACCTCGTGCGGAGTCCCAAAAGTTCAAAAGTGTGGTGTAAGAATTTTTAAAATTTTATCACATGACAATTTTAGCCAAACTGAATTTTGGGCTAGGTTGATGTCAGCCCGCCATAGCGGGATAATTCTCGTCCTAGCGGTGAAACTATAACGGTTTGAGTCTCGCTATAGAGAGATTCCAAAAATTCAAAAACCTAATTAATCTTTCTTCTTCTATTTTCTCCAACTTTTGAAAGGATAAATAGACGATGGTTGCACCATAAACCATCCAAAGGCACTTAGTCCAAGGGAGCAATGAGGGGGAAGAATTATCGCACAAGGAACGTGGTAGCCTAAGGATATTCCAAAGCTCATTCATCAAAGGTTGCTTCTGTAGAGTCAAATTCATGGGCAAGGTTCATCACTTGTTGTTTGACACTTAAGTAGGCTATGTTTCCTTCAATTTAGTGGTTAGACCCATTTTACTGCATTATATCTTGTAGAGGTTCGTAGTGTCATGTATAGGCCTTCGGACATGGAATCTGTATGATTAGAGAATAATGTTATGTGATGTTAGGGCGGAGATGAAGTAATGACTAAGTGGTTCTCTAGCTCTTGAGTTCCTTGTTAGGATGGTTGTATGTTTCTGATTATGTGTGTATACATGTCTACGACTTGTATTATCATTATGCAAGGCATTGTAAGAAATACATAGGAGACATATTGTAACAACTCAGTACTTATCAGACCAGAACACCAGAAAATGGGTGAACCACGACAGGGTTCACGGAACGTGAATGGAATCACAGTCCGTCGACCTGTCTGTGGATTCACAACCAGCCCAGAAATGGTGGACCACGGGACTTTTCACGGGTCGTGGACCACCACACAAGCCGTTGGGAGGCTCGTGGAAGCCAGGCAGAACCCACCAGGCTCAGACATCAGAACACGGGGACTTTCACGGGCCGTGGTCTTGATGATGGGCCGTTGTGGCTTCTGTGAAACCAATCCAATAGGCCCCTAGCCCAAGTAAAGGACCACGGGGACCTTCACGGTCCGTGATCCTTCATACGGTCTGTAAAGTGGACCGTAGAGGGAAGGGCCAAGAACCACATTTCACTGGACCAAGAACCATGACCCATACGATGGACCATGGTCCTTGTGATGGTCCGTCATTGCGTCTATGGTCGGGCCCCCATTAGATTTTAAGTGGGGTCATTTTGGTCTTTTCCCCTATGTGTTGGACACCTAAACTACGTCGTTTAACCCCTAAACTACGTAGTTTTGGTCAGATTGAGCCTAGTAACTTAATCAGAACTTACCCTAATCGATCATTCACCTAATTTCACCAAAACTAGAGCAAAAAGAAGAGAATTCAGGCGTTAGCATCCTCAAGAACAGTAGCAAGGTTTTTTCTTCCGTTCTAGCCTTGAAATCAAAAGATTTCTCCATGAAATTCATCACCACGTATGTGGGATTTCACTAGTGGGTTCCTTTAACCCATTAGGTCCCTAGAATTCAGTCAGATTCTTGATTCCCTTCATATTATCTAGACCTAGGGTTTCTAGAACTTTAGATAATTGCTATGATTTAGTTGTTGTAATGTTCTTAATCAAATTATTATGTCTTAGTAACATTTTTGCGTAAATTCTTGCATGAAACTTTGAACCCTAGTTGTGTAGTTCTTTTAGTTCATGAATTACACTAACTAGGACAGATAAACAGATATGCATGCCTTAGTTTTCAAATGTCTCATTATCAGTAATTAATGTTGCATTTTCAGCTAGCATGTAAAAATCTTGAGCTATCCAGTTTATTTGCAGTTATATTGTATTGTACACATTTTAGTTGGGAGTAGGCTTAATACCGAAATGGACCAGGGTCAGTCACCCTCAAAGCCCTAGAACTATGGAACCTCATAGGTTTATAAGTCCCCTCTGTGGGCATCATTTTAGTAATCACGCCGGTCATGAATTTATACCTCTGGAAAGGTATATTGGGTCCTCTCGATGGGGCGTATACATCGGACTCCACGTTTAACTCACGTGGTGTAAAATCTCATAAACTAGTAGGCTAGACTAGCGCTAAACGTGAGGGTAAATGTCAAGAAAGAAGGGCTAGAGCCAAGGAAAATGGGCAGGGGCTAAGGCAAGGGACCAAGGTTTCCCAAGAGTTGGCCAAGGCACTTCCCCTACCATCCACGAGGGTCTTCACGACCCATGGTGGCCACCACCCCCCGTGGTGCCACCTGTGGAGGGCTAGGCAGTAGCCTCCCCAAAATCTGCCTAAGTCTCCTCCTCATGAGCCACTTCATGGCTCGTGGTGAAGACCACGGCTCGTGGGAAGGCTCATGGAATACATATGGTAGTGTGAGGGTGGAGAGAAGTGGCTTACCCACTGCCTCAAGGTCCACGAGAGGGACCACGGCATGTGGCAAGTACCACGGCTCGTGAAGTCCCCTCGTGAAAATTGCCTTAGGCTTGTGGACTAAGGAGGCATCTATGAGAGGGACCACGGCTCGTGGAAGTCCCACGTGAGATTTACCTTACGCTTATGGGCTAAGGGTGCATCCACGAGGGGGGCCATAGCTTGTGGGAGCCCCTAATGAGACTGTCTAGCCACTGCCTCAAGTCAACGGGGGATACCACGGCTCGTGGACTTGACCACGGCTCGTGGACTTGACCACGGCTCGTGGATGCCCCTAGCGGTACCTCGGCAACTTCGTTAAAAGTGAGGGGTGTTTTTGGGTAATTCCGATTTAAGTCTTATTAAAGTGAAGTCATTTTGCCTTAGTTTTATACCCCTATATAAGTCATTTTAAGTCAAAAATACACCCACTCACCCCATTATTTCCAAAACCCCAAATCAAATCCCAAAAAGTTCATCTTCTCTCAAAAAATTCTCTCTCTAGAACTTCAAGGAAAAAGAAGAAGGAAGAAGGTGAAGCTAGGGTTCAAGAATCAAATTCTTCTCATCAAATTAATTGGGATTTATTGTTAGGGTATGGTTGTCTTTCATCCATGGATAGTTATCATCCATGGAGTCCCTTTAAAACCTCAATTTTAGAGACAGAAATTCCCTAAAAGCTAGGGTTTGTCTCTAAGTCATGGGTTTCTTTCAAAAATGATTATAATGCTTTAATTATATTATATTATGATTGAATTGATGATTTATTATGGTTTTTATGTGAAAACCCCAAGAACCCATGAATTCCCCATATTACTCAATTATGATCTTGTGATGTGGGTTTGTTGATTATAGAAGAATGGTATTATATTATGTATGTAGCGATTGGGTTATCTGAATTATGATTATATCCATGTCTAACGTAGTAATTCTAGATGTATTGTTTGAATATGATCTAGGGTCCTTGAAGGGCAAAATATGAGAATTATGCATTATTATATGATATTAATGTATATGCTTTAAGAATACTCGGAGTGTAAAGTGAATATGATAATGACCTAGTTGTTGTGTTGTTGGAGGTTCTCCTCATGTGCATACTTATGAATAAATATGGTATGATGTGAAAGGTGTTCTCACAATATGATGATTCTAAGGTTGTAAGGTTATTCTCCACTATTGAATCTATGAGCTATAGTATGAACTATGTTGGATTGAGTGTCAAGACATTCTTCCATGTGTATGAACTTAAGTCAAGACTTAATATGTAATCTATGGAATTAATGCTTAGCACCGAGTGGATATAAATATGGGATGGAAGTTTGTACGATAGTTGGGTCTGGCTTTCCAAATGGGTTCCTTTTACCATAGTTGAGTCCGGGTGAGTGTCAATACATTCTTCCATGAATATGCACTTAAGTCAAGACTTAATATGTAATCTATGGAATTAATGCTTAGCACCGAGTGGATATAAATATGGGATGGAAGTTTGTACGATAGTTGGGTCTGGCTTTCCAAATGGGTTCCTTCTACATTAGTTGAGTACGGATTCCCAAAGTATGTATCTCATGAGATGCAAACCTTATACCTTAGTTAAGTCTGGGTTTCTAGTAGAAATCGCCTTATCCCATAAACTATGTGCCCACATAGGTCTTTAGATAGTGGATCCACCTAAGCTAAGAGTACGGTTCTACCTTAAGCAAGTAGGACAACCCCTTTTCGGTGTGGGGTAGACACTAGATTCCATGGTAAGCTCACATGGTCTATGTCGGTTAAGGATAATCTCCCTTTATGATAGTATGAAAAATAATATGAATTATGAACTATAGTTACTCAAGAAGCTTTACTTAGTATGGGTGGGATTATGGGATCTTATTCATGCATTGCACAAGTATGCTTTGATGGTATTTATGGTATGTTCCTCTTATTATATGATGACCTATAAGTTGATTATTCTTATGACTTATGTTTTTCCTCTATCTTCAAAATGATGCTTTAACTTAGCAAACTGCATGCATTCAACTAAAATGTCCCTTTTAGCATGTTTTCATAATTTTTGCATGACTATCATACTTGGTGCATTTTTGTACTAATCCATATTTTCCTACATTTTCCCAAGTGTAGGGTCTGATTCTCAAGGCGGTCCTCATTTCGGCTAGAGCGTGGATTTGTTCATTTCTCCTTGCTAATGGTGATTCCTCATGGTTCGAGGACGAATGTTGTCTTTGTAGTTTCTTGTCCTTGTAGTTGACTTTCGGATTATGTTGTAAATGTTGTGACCCTATTTTATTCAAGGATTGTAGTAGATGGCTAATTGAGACAAGTTTAGACTTCCTCTTTCCTTTATAAAAATTTTGAACTTGAAATGTGTTTTTACTCTTATTATTCTATTGCTTTATTTTATGATATTCTAAGTGGCTTACATGGAGCCTTTCGGGGTTCTATGTGCCTTGTTACGTCTAGAGGGTACCAAGTCTTGACAAACATGGTATCAGAGCACAATGTTTAGAATGATTCTAGGGTGATGTTTCATAAGCCACGTCTAGTAGAGTCTTGTTCATGGGTCTGAAGCACGCCATACTTATGAATGAAAGGCTATAAGATGTTTAGGAAATTTTACTTCTTTCATTACTCTTAAAGTCGTGCCTTAGAGTTTAACTCTATAAAGTCCCTCTTCTAATCCTTCTCTTGTGTCTTCACGATATGAACACATGAAGGGCTAACGCTAGAAGAATGGAGGGTGTCAATGTGAATGAGCAAGCTCTTCAAGGTAATCAAGCTCCTCAAGTTAACCAAGATCCAATTGATTCAGTGGCTGAGAATGTGACCCATGCGGAGTTTAGGTCTACCATTCAAATGTTTGCTCAAGTCGAGATGGCTCAAACCAATAGAGAAGTTGTAGCTCTGGTCAATCCTAATGTGAATTTGTCTTCTTCTAGGGTTAGGGATTTTGCTAGAATTAACCCTCCCGAATTTCATGGCTCTAAAATAGAAGAGGATCCCCAAAGGTTTATCGATGAGGTTTACAAAGTGCTTAATATTATGGGAATGTCTTCGAAAGAGAAGTCGGAGGTAGTCGCCTATCAACTAAAGGATGTTGCTCAAGTATGGTATGATTTATGGAAGAGGAGAAGACCCGTAGGAGCGGGAATGGTTGAATTGGAAACGTTCAAATTGGCATTTCTTCATAGATTCTTTCCCCGAGAGTTGAGGGAGGCTAAGATGGAAAATTTATTAACCTTAGTCAAGGTAGCACGAGTGTCAAGGAGTATGCCTTGAAATTTACCCAACTATCCAAGTATGCTCCATCTATGGTGGAGGATTCGAGGGATGAGATGAGTAGGTTTTTGACAGGTGTGTCCGACTTGGTTCAGGAAGATTGTCGTACGGCAATGCTCCTTCATGACATAGATATCTCAAGGCCTATGGTGTATGCTCAACAAATTGAGGAGTCAAAACTCAAGAAAAAAGAATAGAGAGGTGAAAAGAGCTAGAACCGGTGATGGGAACTTCTCCAATGCTAGGTGTGATAGACAAGATCGACCAAGATTTAGACAAAGGTTCTCAAACCAAGGCTCCTATAGTGATCCAAGGGTCAACAAGGATATGGTTTCCAACCCTGAACCTCAAGGGGATAATAGTGGTGGTTCTTTTGTTGCTAGGCCTAATTGTGCAAAATGTGGAAGAAAGCATGATGGCAAGTGCCTTGTTGGTACCGATGTTGGCCATAAGATGAGAGATTGTCCAATGCTCAAGTTTAAGGTAAGGGAAGATAAACAAGCTCTTTCGAGCGGCTCAAACTCCAATGCTTAAAAGAAAAACCGCTTTTATCCTCTTCAATCCCGAGGTGACCAAGAGAGCTCCCTGGATGTCGTGACCGGTATGTTAACAGTCTTTTCTATTAATGTGTATGTCTTGTTAGATCCTGGTGCTACTTTTTCCTTTGTGACACCTTTTGTGGCTATAAAGTTTGAAATACTCCCCGATGTGTTAGTAGAACCTTTTTTGGTCTCTACCCCGGTTGGTGATTCGATGGTGGTTAGGAGGGTTTATAGAAGTTTTCCTATTTCCTTGTCCCATAGAGTTACTTTGGTAGATTTGGTGGAGTTAGACATGTTAGACTTTGATGTGATTTTGGGTATGGATTGGTTGCATACATGTTATGCCTCTATCGATTGTAGGACTCAGGTGGTTAAATTCCAATTTCCAAATGAGCCTATCTTAGAGTGGAAGGGGGGAAATTCTATCCCTAGAGGTCAATTTGTCTCTTGTATTAAAGCTAGGAAAATGATCTCAAAAGGGTGTTTAGGGTGATGGATGTTGAGTCTAAAACCCCTTCTTTAGAGTCGGTTCCGGCAGTGAATGAGTTTCCAGAAGTTTTTCCCGATGATTTACCCGGTATTCCTCCCAAACGGAAAATAGATTTTGGTATTGACCTTTTACCGATTACGCAACCTATCTTCATTCCTCCTTATAGAATGGCTCCGGCGGAGTTAAAAGAGTTGAAAGAGCAATTAAAGGATTTGCTAGATAAAGGTTTTATCCAATCGAATATCTCTCCATGGGGTGCTCCCGTATTGTTTGATAGAAAGAATGATGGGTCTCTTAGAATGTGCATCGACTATCGTCAATTGAATAAAATGACCATCAATAATGGATATCCCTTCCGAGAATTGATGATTTGTTTGACCAACTTCAAGGGGCTAGCTATTTCTCCAAAATTGATCTTCGTTCGGATTACCACCAATTAAGGATGAGACGGGTTGATATTCCAAAGACAGCCTTTAGAACTTGGTATGGTCACTATGAATTTTTCGTTATGTATTTGGGTTGACATATGCCCCGGTGGCATTTTTGGATTTGATGAATATAGTGTTTAGGCAATATCTAGACATGTTTGTGATTGTGTTTATCGATGATATTTTTATCTACTCAGGGAGTGAGAATGAACATATGGACCATTTGAGAATTATGTTGCAAGTTCTTAAGGACCAACAACCTTTTGTAAAGTTTAGTAAGTGTGAATTTTGGTTAAGGTCAGTAGCTTTCCTTGGTCATATTGTATCAAGTGAGGGTATTGAGGTAGATCCTAAGAAGACGAATGTGGTCAAGAGTTGGCCTAGACCTCTAACTCCTTCTGACATTAGAAGTTTTTTGGGTTTGGCCAGTTACTATAGGAGGTTTGTTGAGAGGTTTTCCTCCATTGCTTCTCCGTTGACGGCTTTGACTCAAAAGAAAGCTAAGTTTGTGTGGTCGGAACCTTGTGAGAAAAGTTTCCAAGAGTTGAAATATAGACTTACTTCCGCTCCGGGTTTGACCTTACCTGAGGGTATGGATGGTGTTGCGGTGTATTGTGATGCCTCTAGAGTTGGATTGGCATGTGTTCTCATGCAAACTGGTAAGGTTATTTCCTATGCTTTAAGGCAACTTAAAGTCCATGAGAAGAATTATCCGACCCATGATCTTGAATTAGCGGCGGTTGTGTTTGCCTTAAAAATATGGAGGCATTATTTGTATGTTTGCACCTATCACAAGAGTCTTCAATATGTGTTTAGTCAAAAGAACTTGAATTTTCGTTAACGAAGGTAGTTAGAATTATTGAAGTATTATGACATGAGTATCCTTTACCCACCCTGGCAAAGCTAATGTGGTAGCGGATGCACTTAGTAGGTTGTCCATGGGTAGTGTGGCTCATGTAGATGATGAAAAGAAAAAGTTGGTTCGTGATGTGCATAGGTTGGCTCGGCTAGGTTTTCAACTAGTGGATTCCACCAAGGGTGGTGTCATGGTTCATAATGGTTCTGAATCGTCCTTTGTGATGGATGTGCATTCTAAACAAAACCTTGATCCTATATTAGTTGAGTTGAAAGAGTCAGTACTCAAGAAGTCCATTGAGGCTTTCTCCCAAGGGGGAGATGGGGTGCTTAGGTAAGAACGTCGATTATGAGTTCTGGATGTTGATGGATTGAGGGATCAAATTTTAGAGGAAGCTCTTAGTTCTTGGTATTCTATTCATCCGGGAGCCACCAAGATGTACCGTGATCTATGGGAAGTCTATTGGTGGAACGGAATGAAGAAAGATATTACAGGATTTGTAGCCAAATGTTTGAATTGTCAACAAGTTAAGGTTGAGCACCAAAGACTGGGAGGCTTGTCCCAAGATATAAGTATCCCCACTTGGAAGTGGGAAGACGTGAATATGGACTTTATTGTGGGTTTGCCTCGCACTCGAAGACAAAATGATTCTATTTGGGTCATTATAGATAGTATGACAAAATCAGCCCACTAAATTGGCTATTGGGCAGTGAAAATAGTAACAGGTGTCCCTGACGCTATTCCTGTAATAGGATCACCTTTGGTCGAATTATTGCGCGGAAGCGCTCTTTATTCCCGTCAAGGTGTCCTATTCGGCGGAACACTATGCCAAGTTGTATATAAGTGAGATAGTGAAGTTGCATGGGCTCCGTTTATATATTATTTTGGATCGGGGTACTTAATTTACTTCACACGTGAATATGGACTTTATTGTGGGTTTGCCTCGCACTCGAAGACAAAATGATTCTATTTGGGCCATTATAGATAGTATGACAAATCAGCCCACTAAATTGGCTATTGGGCAGTGAAAATAGTAACAGGTGTCCCTGACGCTATTCCTGTAATAGGATCACCTTTGGTCGAATTATTGCGCGGAAGCGCTCTTTATTCCCGTCAAGGTGTCCTATTCGGCGGAACACTATGCCAAGTTGTATATAAGTGAGATAGTGAAGTTGCATGGGCTCCGTTTATATATTATTTTGGATCGGGGTACTTAATTTACTTCACACTTTTGGAAGTCATTCCAAAAAGGGCTTGGTACTAAGGTCAAGCTTAGCACGGATTTTCATCCCCCAAACAAATGGTCAACCGGAGCGTACCATCCAAATAATAGAGAATATGTTAAGGGCATGCGTAATAGATTTCAAAGGTAATTGGGATGACCACTTTCCATTAATAGAGTTCGCCTACAATAATATTTATGACTCTAGTATCGGTATGGCTCCTTTTGAAGCTTTGAATGGTAGGACAGATGTCGGTCTCCGGTTGGTTTGTTTGAGGTAGGTAAAATTGCTTTGATAGGTCCCGAGCTAGTTTATGAAGCCATTGAGAAAGTTTGGCTTATTAGAGAGAGGTTGAGAACAGCTCAAAGTAGACAAAAGTCTTATGCCGATGTGAGAAGAAGGGATCTAGAATTTGAAGTTAATGATTGGGTCTATTTGAAAATCTCACCCATGAAAGGTGTGATGAGGTTTGGCAAGAAAGGGAAACTTAGTCCCCAGTACCATATTAAATTTTGAAGAGTATTAGGAAAGTTGCCTATGAGTTGGATTTGACAAATGAGTTGGCCCCGATTCACCCAGTATTTCATGTTTCTATGCTTAAGAAGTGTATCAGATATTCGGTGTCCATTATTCCCTTAGAAGGGTTGGGAGTTGACGAAAGTCTTTCATATGAAGAGGTTCCGGTAGAGAACCTAGACCGGCAAGTCAAGAGATTGAGAAACAAGGAAATAGCTTCCGTGAAGGTTCTATGGAGAAATCATTTAGTTAAGGTGTTACTTGGGAGGACGAGGCCGATATGGTCCCGATATCCTCATCTCTTTCCTTCTACTCCTATTCAAGCTTGAGGTAAGTACTTCCTCTTGAGTTTTAGTGTTTTGGGAGTCATGTGTGTATATGTGTTTTTTTTCATGATTTCATTATGTTATGCATGCTCTTGAAAAATTCATGTTTAGTAAGAAAATGAGTTCTCATAATTTATATTCCTCGTGTTGTTGTGCATTTAGTGTAAGTTACCTATTTGATTTCATGAGATGAGTTGATGAACATGCTTTGATATGCTTTCTTGAGAGTAATTGCATATTGGCTCCATGATATTGTCTTGAGCATGTTTTTAGTTTGGGAAGGTAGTTCCTCCTATGAATTTGAGAAATGTTGAGTTTTATGCATAATGGGTTTATTACATGTAGTTCCTACTTCCTTGTGATACATTGCTTATATTTGAGATGGAGATGAAGTTTCCTCCTTTGATTTGTGCATTATTTTTATGTTTCATGCATGATGGGATGCTAGTCTTGAGTCTTTACTTCCGTAAGGTGTCTAGATCGTCATTCGAGGACGAATGTTCCCAAGGGAGAGATATTGTAACACCCCGGAAACTAGTAGGCTAGACTAGAGCTAAGCGTGAGGGTTAACGTCATGGAAAAAGGGCTAGAGCCAAGGAAAATGGGCAAGGGCCTAAGGCTGCCCAAGAGTTGGCCAAGGCACTGCTCCTACCATCCACGAGGGTCATCATGACCCGTGGTGGCCACCATGCCCCGTGGAGGGCTAGGCAGCAGCCTCCCCAATATCTGCCTAAGTCTCATCTTTACGAGCCATTTCATGGATTGTGGTGAAGACCACGGCTAGTGGGAAGACTCGTGGAAGAGAAATGGTGATGTGAGGGTTGAGAGAAGTGGCTTAGCCACTACCTCAAGGTCCACGAGAGGAACCACGGCATGTGGCAAGCACCACGGCTCATGGAGGCTCATGAAGATTGCCTAAGGCTTGTGAGCTAAGGGTGCATCCACAAGAAGGACCACAGCTCGTGGACAAGCACCACGGCTCGTGGAAGCCCCTCTTGAGGTTTGCCTTAGCCTAGTGGGCTAAGGTTGCATCCACGAGAGGGGCCAAGGCTCATGGACAAGCACCACAGCTCGTGGGAGACTCTCATGAGACTTCCTAGCCATTGCCTCAAGTCCACGGAGGGGACCACAGCTTGTGGAAGCCCCTCATGGTACCTAGGCAGCTCACTTAAAAGTGAGGGGTGTTTAGGAAAATTCTGGTTTAAGTCTTATTAAAGTGAAGTGGTTTTGCCTTAGTTTTATACACCAATATAAGTCATTTTAAGTCAAAAATACACCCATTCACCTCATTATTTCCAAAACCCCAAATAAAATCCCAAAAAGTTCATTTTATCTCAAAAAAATTCTCTCTAGAATTTCAAGGAAGAAGAAGAAGGAAGAAGGTGAAGCTAGGGTTCAAGAATCAAATTCTTCTCATCAATTCATTAGGCTTCATTGCTAAGGTATGGTAGTCCTTCATCCATGGATAGTTATCATCCATGGAGTCCCTTCAAAATCCCATTTTCAAAGATAGAAATTCCCCAAAATCTAGGGTTTGTCTCTAAGTCATGGGTTCCTATAAAACACGATTCCAATTCTTTAATTACATTATATTATGATTGAATTGATGATTTATTATGGTTTTTATGTGAAAACCCTAGAAACCATGAATTCCCCATATTACTCAATATGATCTTGTGATGTGGGTTTGTTGATTATTGAAGAATGGTATGAGATTACGTATGTAGTGATTGGGATACTTGAATTATGATTATATCCATGTCTAATGTATTAATTCTAGATTTGTTGATTGAATATGATCTAGGGTCCTTGAAGGGCAAAGTATGAGAATTATGCATGATTATGAGATTGATGTATATACTTTAAGAACACTCGGAGAGTAAAGTGAATATGATTATGACCTAGTTGTTGTGTTGTTAAGGGTTATCCTCATGTGTACACTTATGAATAAATATGGTATGATGTGAAAATTGTTCTCACAATATGATGATTCTATGGTTGAAAGGTTATTCTCACCTATTGAATCTATGAGCTATAGTATGAATTATGTTGGATTGAGTGTCAAGACATTCTTCCATGAATATGCACTTAAGTCAAGACTTGATATGTAATCTATGGGAATTAATGCTTAGCACTGAGTGGATATGAATATGATATGGAAACTGGTACGATAGTTTAATCTGGCCTCCCTAATGGGTTCCTTCTACCTTAGTTGAGTCTGGGTTCCCAAAGTATGTATATCATGAGATGGAGACCTTCTACCTTAGTTGAGTCTAGGTTTCTAGTAGCAATCTCTTTATCCCATAAACTATGTGCCAACATACGTCTTTAGCTAGTGGATCCCCCTAAGCTAAGAGTATGGTTCTACATTAGGCAAGTATGACAACCCCTTTTCGGTGTGGGGTAGACACCGGATTCCGTGGTAAGCTCACATGGTCTATGTCGGTTAAGGCTAATCTCCCTTTATGATAGTATGAACAAGAATATGAATTATGAACTATAGTTACTCAAGAAGCTTTACTTAGTATGGGTGGGATTATGGGATCTTATTTATGCATTGCACAAGTATGCTTTGAGGGTATTTAGGTATGTTCCTCTTATGATATGATGACCTATGAATTGATTATTCGTATGACTTATGCTTTTCCACTATCTTCAAAATGATGCTTTAACTTAGAAAATTGCATGCATTCAACTAAAATGTCCCTTTTAGCATGTTTTCATGTTTTTGCATGACTATCATACTTAGTGCATTTTTGTACTAACCTATATTTTCCTACAATTTCCCAAGTGTAGGGTCTGGTTCTCATTGTGGCTAGAATTTGGATTTGTTCATTCTCCTTTCTAGTGGTGAGTCCTCATGATTCGAGGACGGATGTTGTCTTTGTAGTTTCTTTTACTTGTATTTGACTATCGGATTATGTTGTAAGGGTTGTGACCCTATTTGATTCAAATATTGTAGTAGATGGCTAATTCAGACAAGTCTACACTTTCACTTTCCTTTATAAAAATTTTGGACTTGAAATGCATTTTTACTCTTATTATTTTATTTCTTTATAAGAATATTGTGAGTGCAAATGCCGGGTGGAATGCCCACAATTTCAGCGATCGTCCATCCAATGGCTTTGATGTATCTTTTCAATACTTCAAGGAGCGACTGCACTTGCCATTCAAGCAAGTTAGCAACAATAATAACGGGTAAGGAGTTGTTTGCCCCCAAAAATGCATATCGAAGGTTGGAGGGGAGCACTTTCAACTCAATCTTTGGTGGTTCCTCCGTTGATGGCTTTGTGGGAGGATTTTCCTGAATTTTTAGATCAATATGCAGATTTAATGGAGTCTTTGAATATTCCCTCAAACCCGAAAGGGCTGCTAATACCTCATCATAACCTTGGACTTCCGACTCATCATAGTTTGCAAGCACCGCGTCAAGTGGCTCACTCATGCACATTAAATGGCTAACACTAGCCACGGCTTCATCAATCACATCAATAGTCGAAACCACATGAATATCGATGGGGTGCTTCATAGATTTACACACATTAAAGGTTACTTCATCTTCATTCACATGGAAATTTAACTCTCCACTTTCAACATCCACTAACGCTCTCCCGGTTGCTAGGAAAGGCCTTCCCAAAATAATGGGAATTTCAACATCAATCTCGCAATCAAGGATGAAAAAATCAGCCGGAAAGATGAATCGGTCAACCTTTACCAAGATATCATAGAGTATTCCCATGGGGTGCTTGATAAATCGATCTACCATCAAAAGCCTCATCGTTGTGGACAGCGGTTCACCCAATCCAAGTTGCTTATAGATTGCATATGGCATTAGGTTTATACTTGCTCCCAAATCACATAAGGCCATGGCGAATTGGAGCATACCGATAGTGCAAGGAATGGTGAAGGCTCTGGGATCCTCCTTTTTTTTTTATCATCTCATTAGTCATAATTGCACTACAACTATGAGAGACTTCAATTGTTTCAAAGTCGAAGCTTCTTTTCTTTTTGACTAACTCCTTCATAAACTTGGCATAACCCGAAATCTCTAACAATGCCTCCACTAGAGGGAGATTAATCAATAATGTCTTAAACACCGATGAAAATTTCTTGAACTTCTCATCCTCATTTTTCTCCATAAGACGTTGGGGAAACGGAGGAGTTATTTTGGGAAGAGGTTTTACCACATTTTGCATTGGAGGGATTTGTTGGATGGATGTCTCTTCTTCCTCAATACCTTTATCTTCTTAATGAGCAGGCGCCTCATCATTACCCTTCATATCACCTAGTGCCACCTTCCCACTACATGTAACCACAGCCAAGTCTCTATCACCATTCTCCCCTAAATCAGTCATGTATGTAGTGTTGATGTCCCCCAATATCTTTGGTTTCAATTGTGCTGAAAGTAGACTCAACTAACCTTCAAGTAGCTTAATTGCATCAGCGTGGGAATTCACTATATTGTTTAAAGATGATAAATCGGCTTTCATCCCTGAAACGACCCCAAAAATGCCCGAAAATGTGCTTCGGAAACACCTATAATTGTAATTTCCTTATATCTCAAAATCTGTGCATGATTTCGGAAATTCAACTTCATATTCTTATTTAGGGGGTCAAATTGAGTGGGAAATAGGTCTAACCCGAATTTTAGAGCAACCGTATCAAAATTCGAAAATCGCAAAAAATGCGATTTTCAGGGTCAACTTTAAAGGGGTATATCTCTTAGCACA
>NW_006239099.1:78640-79374 GCF_000226075.1 Solanum tuberosum | reverse complement strand
GTGTTGGACAAGTTGTGTATTATACTTGAGCTTGACTCATCTATGGTATTTATGTATCATTCCTTTTTTTTTTGTTTCTCTTGCTCCCTTAGTCCCGATTTCCCCCTTGATTATGCTTATCGCTTATGGTCATTTTAATTGCTTCCGCGACCAAGGATGTGTAATGATACGCTATGAGGCTTGTTTGGGGTTCCTTCGGGTTCCCCATTATCCGGTCACGTCTAGGCCCTAGGCTTGGGTCGTGACAATCCCTTTTAGTAAATCATCCTAACACTCAACTTTGTCAAGGATACACGATAATTGATCGTCCACTCGGGAACTACTTTCACTCCCCTTTGACTTTGGGCTCTCACTCGATTGAGTGTGATCTTCTTCATAATCTTCCTCTCTTCTTAAAGGAGCACTTTGCTCAGCCCATTCTTGATAGTATCTTATATTCTCCTCTTCTTTGTTAAAGTTCCAACCTTGGTTTCCACCCCGCTATAAATAACATGGGTGGAAACCCTCCTCATATCTATTATAGTTCAACATTGATTCTCCCTCGACCTTGAATAGCTCGAAAAAGAACCTTTCTCAACTATAAATACTCCCCTTGCTCCTTGAGGCTTTTCACACTTTATAATACATGTGCTTGTAGTAGTTACATTTGAGCTATCATCTTCTTGATGTTCTCATCTCTTTCTCTTTCCTTATAAACTTGCTCTTGAGTCATTCTAAAGCAAAAAGGCGCAACT
>NW_006239099.1:77314-78540 GCF_000226075.1 Solanum tuberosum | reverse complement strand
TACTCCGGTAGAAGTATTAGAGCAGCAAATTGTTTGGCTGTTAATGAGTCAGGCATTGAAGTAGAAGCTTCTTAAACCTCAGGCACGTTTCATTGATGGGTTCACCTTCCAATCGCTTTAAACCTTGAATGTTATCTCTGAGTTTCATCATCCTCGACGGGGGAAGAAGCTCGCATTGAATGTCGTGGTAAGCTCATCCCACGATGTGATAGAATTCTTTGGAAACTCAGCCAACCACTTGCTAGCTTCCCCCATCAGCGATAGTGGGAAATAACCTAAGCCGGATTAACTCTTGTGACACATCTTGAATGAAAATGGGCTGCAAACATCTATACAATTCCTCACATGCTCATGTGGGTCTTCGTGAGTCATCCCTCCATAAAGTCCCTTCATTTGGAGGAGATGAAGAGTTTTGCTCATAACCTCAAATATAGCATCCACATCGGTTGATGGTAGACAAATTTCACCAATTCCACCCAATTGGGTTGGGTTGTACACACTATTAATATCATCGATACCATCTCGGTGACCCTCTTATAATACATGTGCTTGTAGTAGTTCCATTTGAGCTATCATCTTCTTGATGTTCTCATCTCTTTCTCTTTCCTTATCAAGTTGCTCTTGAGTCATTCTAAAGCTAAAAGGCGCAACTAGATCTTCTTTAGTGTACCAAGCTTGATTTATTTTCTTCTTGTCACCAAGAAGAAATGAAGCCACCTCAAACGATTGCAACATTATTCCCCCTCGAACGAACTGATCAGCCACTCCTTTATTTATCAAATCAGTACTCCGGTAGAGGTATTAGAGCAGCAAATTGTTTGGCTGTACATGAGTCAGGAATTGATGTAGAAGCTTCTTAAACCTCAGGCACGTTTCATGGAAGGGTTCACCTTCCAATCGCTTTAAACCTTGAATGTTATCTCTGAGTTTCATCATCCTCGACGGGGGAAGAAGCTCGCATTGAATGTCGTGGTAAGCTCATCCCACGATGTGATAGAATTCTTTGGAAACTCAGCCAACCACTTGCTAGCTTCCCCCATCAGCGATAGTGGAAATAACCTAAGCCGGATTAACTCTTGTGACACATTCTTGAATGAAAATGGGCTGCAAACATCTATACAATTCCTCACATGCTCATGTGGGTCTTCGTGAGTCATCCCTCCATAAAGTCCCTTCATTTGGCGGAGAAGAAGAGTTTTGCTCATAACCTCAAATATAGCATCCAC
>NW_006239099.1:70147-77214 GCF_000226075.1 Solanum tuberosum | reverse complement strand
TATTAATATCATTGATACCATCTCGGTGACCCTCTTAGCTCCAGTTCATTTCTTCCTCACTCATTTCCTCTTCTACTCAACTCTACCAACACAAGCAAAATACAACTTGAATCAATTTACTTCAGCCAACAAATTCATAATTTAACTTTGACAAAGGAACTCTAAACAACACTACTCCCCTGTGATGTTTGCGTAATCAAGACACAACTTCCGATGCAAGTGTCTACGATCGTACAATAGTTTAGTAACCCAACCAAGGGTTGGGATCGTCCCAAGAGAGTGGTTTTGAGAATTTATAAATAAAAAAAAATTAGTTCTAACTAGTAGTAGCTAAAGACATTAACGAGTAAAAACATTGTAAAACAAAAAGGGGGACACAAGATTGTCAATTAACAATGGGGGGTTTTGTCACAAGTAAGGTAAAAATAGCAAAATAAACAAGGGTTTCTAAGTAATGAGAGAGGATCCTTGGGATGTGACGGGAATACGGGTTAAGCTAGATTATTGGGTACATGCTTTCGATAGAAGATTCATAGAACAACTGTGACTAGGCTAGACTTTAAAGGGGATAAGCTCTCTCTCGAGCAACTTACCCCATTTCAAATGCATTCCTCTCACCTCTCTCGAGCAACTTACCCCCGTTTCAAATGAGTTCCTCTCCGACACCCACTTGCCGCACGAAGACCAGACTACGCCTTACCCGACTCACTCTCTCGAGCTGTGTGTTAGTATATGGGACTAGGGTTCACTCTCTCGAGCTGGACCTCATGTCGACCCACCCCTTAGGCCATCAATCTAGTAGTCTTGGTTTCACGACTTCTCTCTCGAGCAAGCCAAAAACACATAAATAAACTTGTATTTGCAACTACAAATTTGTTGAATTCATCCACAACTACTAGACGAGATCACCATTAAACTACATCTACTCTATCAGCAAGCAAGACCTAACAAAAATCTTAACCCATATTCGCTAAATCACACCCCAAGAATGGGGGTTTTTAGCCACACATCAAGAGATAGAAATTTATACCTAAATGAGCTCGCATTCAAATGGGTATGAAAATTTAAGTCTTGTTACAGGCCAAGAATGAAGAATCCAAGAGACCCAAGTCCAAATCCTTGGAGATGAAACCCTCTTTTTCTAGTTTTCACAAATTTGTGTTGCAGCGGATTTTTCGACGTTGCTAGTCGGAATCGCCAATCAACTCAACGATTCACCCTTTGGTGTAGTTCATCGCCATCTTGCACCAGTCCTCAACATCGTCGTGCTTTGGGTCATTGGGCGACATGGTACTGCTTCGTGGAACTTCTCAGCGATGCGCCGACTGCTCCTTTTTTCCGTCGACTTGATCATTTCCTTCGGCGCTCAGCACACTGGAACAAAAGGCAAATATGTGCTCTGTTGGCAATTCTCCGAATGGGTTCGACAATTCGCAGATCTTCATTTCTTCGTTCTTTTAGCTTCTTTTGCTCCTTTTTGCTCAATTGTGTCCATGTTTTCCCTCAAACTTCAAATACCTAAAAATTCAAGGTTTTCATCAGATATCGAGACAAAACATGCATTTGAGGACACAATTTCTATCAAAATATAGCCCTAAATGAGTCCAATTTGTGGACTCATCAACACCCCCAACTTAAACTTTTGCTTGTCCTCAAGCAAACTGAAGTTCAGCCGTTCAAATAGGGTGTCTCGAACAGTGCTACACAAGACTCAATCATGAATGCACACAACTCAATTTACTCATGAAAAGATCAAATGTGCACTCAAAGATTCAAGTTGTGACTCACTAATATCAACGAATCTCATGCTCACAATACTTGCTTCAAATGCAAGTTCAAGCTCAACAATAGTGTTCAAATGCCCTCACACAAAGAATGATTACATATTCACACAATGGTTTCACAGTTTAAGGCTTTGGAATCGGATGCAACGCTCACACTCACAAAGAAGAACATAATGCATGCTTTCACCCATAGGTTTGCCCGTATTTTCCAATCAACATTTGTTTCAGCTCACTCAAGATCAAAAAGGTTTGTTTAAGGCTTGTAATGGGGCTGAATGCAAAGGTATGGTCATTTAGGCTCAGTGACTTTCATCCTCATAAAATGTGGTTCACACAACACTTCATTTCCTTTTCCTTCATCATTTTCATTAGTGCTCATAAGTCATCCTATTATTCACTTTCCATGAATTGTTTGAGAACCCCATCTCTTTTGTACTTTATTCCACAACTTTCTTTTTCATTCTTTTTCTTTTTCTTTCTCTTTTCTGTTTCTTTTTTTTTAATATGGAGGGATTCCATTTTCCTCAAAACCATGGGTAGGAGGGACTTTCTTGCACTTCTTGACTTTCCCTTTTCTTTTCACCACACCCCCAACTTAGGCTTTTAGCCTAAGTAGGCTATTCAAACTAACCACAACTTCATGAGGATTATGGGTGATGGATTAAGAAAGGTCTTTCTTCCAAGGAAAGGTAAGGCTCAAAGGGTGTTCAAGAGAGAATCACACACTCACAAGGTAGGTCATAAAAGAGGTATATGTCAAATTGGTTCACACTATTCGAAGTTGCCTAAGATCATATCAAGATATAGCATCACTTAGTTGACCTGACCAACAGGGCAAATTCCAGGATCTATCATGCATAGTTCACAGGTAAGCTCACCACATAGGCATTGACACTACAAGTTAAACAAGACTCCACACTTTCGCTAGTATGCAATGATCATCACAAGAGAATCAATTTGATACAAGGCTAGTCATAACGAGATGCAAAGAGTTCACATATTATCTATGCAACTTCATTCGGCCTCATCGTAGCCGCACATTCATGTTCGTTCGATTGAGAGCACTATTCAAGTCATCGATATTGATTGGAACCGAGACTCAAATTTTTGCAAAAGAACAGCCGCATTCAACACACGAGGGGTGGCAAATGTGCAAAAAAATCAAAAAAAATTGGAAGGGTCAAAATCGTTTTGCAGTGTAAAATAAAAGGAGCCACAAGCTCAAACATCCACAAAAAGCATTATTTAACACAATAATAGCTCAAAGAACACGAGTAACAAATAACACACAAAAGGTGGGCCTCACCCACCATAATTAAAAAGCATTTGTCCTCAAATGAAAATAACAAAAATATCCAGCAAGTCAATTAAAGAAAATCAGAGAGGGAGGTAAAGAGGGCATCATGTCTAAGCAGTCGCTCCATCTGTCTGGGCATCAGTCCCCAGTGTGTCATCCTTCTAACTCTGGTTCTCTACTTCAGCTGCCGCAGCGAGGTTAGCCATAATCATCTCATCTAAATCATGAGCTGCTCCAAAGGTATGTATCGGATTGATGAATCCTCTGACCCATGAAGGGACGGTATGGTCAGTGAGAATCCTCCTACTGGAACTGGCTTCCTTGCTCTTGGTCTTTGCTTTGGTTTTGTTCGGCTTTTCTTCATCTCTCCTGAACTTTTGTGATCTTACGTGTCAGGGTGGCACGTCACTTCCTGCAACTTTGGACCTGACCATGTCTGCAAAAATCTTGAGATAACGATAGAACGTGACACACTAGGCAGAGATATTCAGATGTAGGCAGGTGGTCATTCCATTCGACATGTCGTCGAATACCTTCGGCGAGCCACGGTTAGTTCACCGAAGGTCACAGTGCAGAAGGGTTAGGGGTGCAGACAAAGGGTGATTAAGATGATATTTGGCGAGTCGCCGAGTGCACTTGGCAATCCCGTACTTCTCGCCGAAAGTTTCAGCTGCCATATCAAATAACGCATGATAATAAGGGGGAGATGGGACGCTTAGGCGAACCGCTGAGTGATTCGGCGACCTCGTCACAGCTCACTGAATGACCCAACGTGCCTACTTTTGACCCAACTTCTCAAAATTAGCCCCGCAAATCCCGAAAACACAGTTAAAGCACAAATAGCACAAATTCGACCAAGACCCATATTCTACGAATACCACCCATCACACATTAACTCAACTAGACACATCGGAGAACAAGATTTCGACAGTTTAAGGAAGATTATCGAATAACAATCGACAATTAACCAATTATATCCAATCATGGAGGTTCAGTAGATTTTAACAATATCAAAGTGTTTGCAAATGAGTACTATACTGACAAAATAATTACGGGTATTGAGAAGCTAACCTTTTGTACTGATTAAAATACTACCGAAAGTTAGGCAGCAATGCAATCCAAATCCATGCACAAATCAATGAACTAAAATACTCCAAAAATGCAAGAAATATAAAACTAGAGTGCAGGTGTGAGTTTGGGGAGGTGAAAAAGTGATGGAAAGAGAATGAAGTTAGAACTTTTTAAACCTTTGGCTAAAAGACCGTCCATTTTTTGTCCATTGGGCGACATTAGTCCTGATTGCCGAACCTGTTAGCGATTCGCTGAGTTGTCACTTGTCTCGCCGAGTTTTACAGGACCTTCAATCAAGATAAAGATACAAATGGCGGTCTGCATCAGATTCGTCGATTACTCGGTGACTCGCCAATGATTTTCGTTGAGTCCGCTGATTTTTACAGATCCAAACCAAAACTGGGTTGGATCAAACAGTGGGGTATATCGGGGTCGCCGAACCTTTCAGCGATTCACCTACCAGGTCTTCCGTTTGCCAATCTTTACTTCTCATTCAACTTCCACACTTTCACCTGCGCAATCAACACACCATTATTTTATCAAAGACAAAATAGAAATAAGAAGACGGGTTTTAGGCTGCCTCCCAAACAGCGCCTTAGTTAACGTCGTGGCATGACGCAAGTCCACCTTCAAATCTCACTCTTGGGGTTAGCCATAGTGTCACTAGGCAAACCCCCTTGCTGTCTCGGATTGAGGTGAGACGAGATATGACCCATTTGGGTCTCTAACTGCTTGATTGAAATAGAATGGGAGGTGACGGTCTGGCTAAGGGTAGAAACATCTTCTTTCATGCCTTTCAGCATTTTATCTGACTCTTCAACTTTGTTGAGGATACGCGAAAGCATATCCTCAAACCTACCAGCCTCCGAATCTTTTGGCTTTTGGCGCTCGTAGGGAGGCACATATATGTCCTTCTCCCCATCCTTCCAATTAGGATTTCGGTCTCTCCATTCACGATCCTTCCATCTTTCATCTCTAGCCTAACCTTGGTTACCACCCTGCCTTGGGTAGTTTGAATGATAACCACTACTTTGGTTTTCTAAGTAGTTCACCTCCTCATTATACAAGGCTTCGAAATTCGCCTCGTCAAGATTTGCGCACCCAACCCCCACAGCATTGACACCACGGGCACCAGCCCCCATGACAGTTTTGGATAAAATATCAAGTTGTGTCATAATTTTGGCCATGTTTTGGTCTCTCTCATTATCTTCGTCCATCTGCTCCTTGGATAGTTTGAATGTGAGAGGGGAGACTTGGTCTTCACAGGTGTACCATGCCCTATTGATAGTTGTCATGCCATCTAAAAGTTGGGCTGCTACTGCATACGGTTGTTGCATCAGGCCTCCAGGTAAAAGTTGATCAGCGATGCATTTATTCACCGAATCAAGGCTTTGGTAAAAGTACTGTAGCAAGACATTATCGGGCAGACCATTAGTCGGGAATTGTAGCACCAATTTTCTAAACCGGAGCCAAGTTTCGTGCAGAGGCACTCTTTCTAGACGTTTTAAGCTCTGGATGCTATCCTTCAATGATATCATCTTTGAGGGAGGGAAAAATTGCACTTGAAATGTGGTTACCAGTACCTCCCAAGAAGTAATGGATTCACATGGTAGCTCGGCTAGCCACTTGCATGCCTCTCCCATCAACGAGAAAGAGAATAGCCTCAACCGGACCGACTCCTGAGAGATTTCTTTGAATGAGAATGGTCTGCATACATCTACAAAGTTTCGAAGATGCTCATGAGGATCCTCATGAGCCAGTCCACTGAAAAGTCCCTTTAGTTGCAAGAGTTGCAACATGGTGCTCGCTATGTGGAATACTGCATTTCCCTCGGCTGGGGGTAAGCAGATGGCTCCAACACCTCCCATGAGATGGGGGTCATTGATATTGGGCTCTTGGACATTGTTGAGATTTCCGATATCATCTTGGTGGCCTACCTGGCTACCATTGCTACCATTAACACTCATGCTTTCACAAATATTCACACAGCAAACAAAACAAAACTAAAAATTAGGTAAGTAGACTACAACTAAGAAGATCAAAAATTCTATTAATCTAAAAAATTTCAAATAACACCACTCCCCGGCAGCGGCGCCATTTTTGATGTTTGCGTAATCAAGACACAACTTTTGATGCAAGTGTCTACGATCGTACAATAGTTTAGTAACCCAACCAAGGGTTGGGATCGTCCCAAGAGAGTGGTTTTGAGAATTTATAAAAAAAAATGAAATTTAGTTCTAACTAGTCGTAGCTAAAGACATTAACGAGTAAAAACATTGTAAAGTAAAAAGGGGGACACAAGAGTGTCAATTAACAATGGGGGGTTTTGTCACAAGTAAGGTAAAAACAGAAAAATAAACAAGGGTTTCTAAGTAATGAGAGGGGATCCTTGGAATGTGACGAGAATACGGGTTAAGATAGATTATTGGGTACATGCTTGCGATAGAAAATTTATAGAGTAATAGTGACTAGGCTAAGCTTTATGTGTGAAAAAGTTCTCTCTCGAGCAACTTACCCCGTTTCAAATGGGTTCCTCTCAGACACCCATTTGCCGCATGAAGACCAGCCTACGCCTTAAGCACTCACTCTCACGAGCTGAGTGTTAGGATATGGGACTAGGGTTCACTCTCTCGAGCTGAACCTCATGTCGACCCACTCCTTAGGCCATCAATCTAATAGTCTTGGTTACGTGACTTCTCTCTCGAGCAAGCTGAAAACAAGTAAATAAACTTGTATTTGCAACTACAAATTTGTTGAATTCATCCACAAATACTAGACGAAATCACCATTACACTACATCTAATCTATCAGCAAGCAAGACCCAACAAAAATCTTAATCCATATTCACTAAATCACACCCCAAGAATGGGGGTTTTTAGCCACACATCAAGAGATAAAAATTTATACCTAAATGA
>NW_006239099.1:55899-69909 GCF_000226075.1 Solanum tuberosum | reverse complement strand
TATATGAAAATTATAATAATTGTTCGACACTTAAACTAAAAACTCTAACTAGTATTTATAGTTTTCACAGATTTGTGTTGCAGCAGATCATTCGGCGTCGTTAGTCAGAATCGCCGATCAACTCGGTAATACGCCTTTTGATGTAGTTCATTGCCGTCTTGCACCAGTCCTCAACATCGTTGTGCTCTGGGTCATTGGGGGACATGGTACTGCTTCGCGGAAATTCTCGGTGATGCGCTAACTGCTCCCTTTTTCCACCGACTTGATCCTTTCCTTCAACGATCAGCACACTGGAACAAAAGGCGAATATGTGATCTGTTGGCGATTCGTCAAATGGGTTCGGCGATTCGTAGATCTTCATTTCTTCGTTCTTTTAGCTTTTTTTGCTTCTTTTTGCTCGATCGTGTCCATGCTTTCCCTCAAACTTCAAATACCTGCAACTTCAAGGTTTTCATCAGATATCGAGACAAAAACATGCATTTGAGGACACAATTTCAATTAAAATATATCCCTAAAAGAGTCCAATTTGTGGACTCATCACCCGGCAGAGGTGTCATTTTGATTAACGTATCAACCACACCTTATCCAATACTATGTGTAGACGGTCGTTAAGCAGTAAAATCCAAAAAGAGAGTTAGAGTCGATCCCACATAGAGTAGTTTTTTTTTGAATTCAAAAGTTAAGTTATGGCGGTGACCTTTGCAGCTGAAAGGATAAAAGTTTTAAGAAACTATAAACCAAGATTTAAGACGTAGCCACTATGCAACACGAGCAACTTTTAGACTACAAAACCGCTTCATCAATTAACAAGAAACAATCAAATGAGGAGACAATGCTTGGGGGATTGACTAACCAACTACGGATTTCAACTCAATGGGTGCAAATCATTAATCAACAATGTTAATTCATCATGGGTAGGATGGGCTTTCGATAAGGCAATTTTCTCTCGAACAATTACCTTATTTCCATTGAGTTCTTTTGAACCTCAATGCATTCCATAAGAAGACCATCCCACAATCTCATCAAATCTACTCTCTCGAGCTAGATACAAATAATGACTCTTGGTTTTCACTTTCTCAATGTGAAATCGTCAAGACCCACTAGTTATGGATACCAAGTTATTACCTTAGCTCTACACTTCTCTCTCAAACAAGCATAAAACCCTGAGGTATATTTCAATAAACATATAATAAAGGAGTAAACCGCGGTAATAACTCAGACCCATTTCAAATTAACACAGAAAGCCAATAATTACTAACACCCATTAAATCAATCACATCAATTGGTTACATTGTCAAACCCCCAAGACTGCGGTTTTAGCCAATCATCTCAAAAGAGTGAAATTCACAACCTACCACAAACTCCATGGATGGGTATTTGAAAATCAAAAGTTTAAGATAACTAATAGTTTCTCTATTACAACACCCAATTGAAAAGTCTTGCTAAAATTACTCAAAATCAACAATAGCAGTATTTTTGCTCTCTTTCTTTTGTTCCTCACAATTTATGGATGCTTTCTCTCTCTTCCAAAAATCAATTTATACTAATCTGAGGTGTGGATTTTTGGGTCCATTCGGCGACTCATTGATTGTCCTTTCATCTCGCCTTCTTTTTTCACATTTCTCTCATTCAAACACTGTAATTTTAGACAATCCAGATCGGGATCGTCGTTCCATTCCGCAATGCGTTCTTTAGTCTTTTAACTCGCGAATCTGCGTTCACCTTGATCTCAATCAGTCCTTTCGGCGACATAGTTGTCCTTCACCGATACAGTCAGCGAATCGCCGATATGGGATGCAGTTCGCCTAATTTCTTTCTATGTCATGCTCAGTGTTCTGTGAATTTAGGCGAACCAGGAGTGACTTGGCAATTCGTTGAGTTCTCTTGGCGACTCGCAGAGTTCTCTTGGCAATCGTCAAGCTTGTTTTCCTCTCTTTATTTCAGCTTGAGTCCTCCTTTTTGCCTATTAATGTCTTAACTTTGTTCCTCAACCCATGTACCTGAAAATCAAGGGTTTTTCATCAGTTTATGGCACAAATCAGGTATTTAAGGACACTAAATCTTTATAAATAAAGCCCTAAATGAGTCCAAGTCTCGGACTCATCAACACCCCCAACTTACACTTTTGTTTGTCCTCAAGTAAAACTCAAGTTTAGCAGTTCAAAAAGGATGTCTCAGACAGTGCTACAAAAGTCTCAACATGAATGCACACAACAAGACTCAATTACTCATGCAATGATCAATTGTACACTCAAAGATTCAAGTTGTGACTCCACCATTATCAAAGTTGCGCAAGTTCACAATACTTGCTTCAAATGTAAGTTCAAGCTCAACAAAAATACTAAAATGCCCTCACAACTAAGATGATTCCATTCTCACACACAATGTCTCAACAATTAATGGTTCCAGAATCATAAACGACTCTCACACTCACAAAGATGAACACATGCATGACTTCACCCATAGGTTTGCCCTTATTTTCCAATCAACATTTGTTTCAGCTCACTCAAGATCAAGAAGGTTTTTTCAAGGCTTGTAACGTGGCTGAGTGTAAAGGTATGGTCATTTAGGCTCAGTGGCTGCTACACTCATGAAATGCAGTCTGAACATCACCTTCCTCCTTCTCTTTAATATTTTAATCATGCTCATAATTCACCCCATTATTCAACTTCCAATGAGCTTTCGGATACCCCATTTCTTTTGCCACTTTCACAACTTTTTCATTATTTGTTTTTTTTACATGGAGAGGTTCCATCCTTTTCAAACTCATGGATCACGGGGGAATTTTTCACACTTGTTGATTTACCTCCTCTTTCACCACACCCCCAACTTAGACATTTGGCTTAAGTTGGCTAATCAAACAAACCACACTTCATAAGAGTTATGGGCGAAGGGAAAAAGAGGGCTCACAATTGTTCAAGTTTCTTCCAAGAAAAGGATAAGGCTCAAAGGGGATCAAGCAAGGTTCACACATCTCACAAGGTTGACCACAAAAAGAGGTATATTATCAAATGGTTTCACTCCTCAAAATCATTGCCTAAGATCATTTCAATAGCTTGCGTCACTTAGTCAACCGGACCAATGGGGCAAATTCTAGGCGTCACCACACACAATATTCAAGGTAAGCTCATCGCACAAGTCATTGGCACCAATATCAAACGAGACTCATTTTAGCTAGTGTGCAATGTTCCTCACAAGAGACTCCATTCGATAATTGGCTAGTCACAACGAGATGAAAAAAGTCCACATATTGTCTATGCAACTTCATTTGGCCTCGTCGTAGCTTTACATTCACTTCATTCAATTAAGAGCACTATTCAAGTCATCAGCATTGATCACGAACGATACCCAAATAACTCACTCGAGAATAAAAGATTTAATAACTAGCCTACCACCCCCACTAAAAGCATCCAACATTGTCCTCAATGTGAATAGAGAGCCAACAATAACAAAGGTAAAAGTAAACTACTGGCACTGAAACAAATAGATTAGGGTTACAAGGAATTTTCACTAGGCGCCCATTCGACGAAGGCTTGTTGGAGTCGCCGAAATGTTTGGCGAGTCGCCGACTATTCTGGGCCCACCAAATATTCCAGTATGCAACCAGTCCATTCACTTTGTCGAGCTGAATGTGTGGAAAAGGGTTTAGGATTCACTCTCTCGAGCTGAACCCATGACAGCCCAATACCCACAGACCATCAATTCAATAATCTTTGTTTTAAAACCTCTCTCTCGAGTAAGCCAAAAACAAGAGGGTAGGACTACATTTGCAACTACAATCCTTTAATTTCAACCACAATTACTGAATGAAATCACTTCTAAACAGCATTTAAACTAACAATTAGCAATACCCATCAACTAAATCAATCCATAATCACATAATCTCACCCCAAGAATTGGGGTTTTAGATAGACATCATATAAAGATAAAAAATCGTTACCAAATTGTGTTTCCATCAACTGGCTAAGATTAATTTTGTCTTTACAAAGGTCCAAATTGAAGAATCTCAAAGACCCACTTCCAATTTCTCAAAAATGGAAAACTTCAATTCTTCAAAGATGAGGAAAAATATTGTCTCAATACTCTCAGTTCAAACTCCAAAATTCTATATTTTGAAAACTTATTAAAAGATAGATTTATTGATTGATTGATACTAAACATAATGTTTGAAAAGGTATTTATAGTCACCAAAAATATGTTGTGAAGGACCATTCGACGTAGTAAGTCGGGATCGCCGATTAGCTCGACCATCTGCCCCTTGGTCAATTCCATAGCCTTTTTGCTTTGGTCTTTAGCATCCTCAAGTTCTGTAACCTTGGGCAATCCAATACTGCATCGCGAAACCATTCGACGACACGCCGACTGCTCTTTTCTCTCTCCAATTTGATTTTCTCCTTCAAGGCTTTGCACACTGGAACTTTAGGAGAGATAATAGATTTGGCGACTCTCCCAATGGATTAGGCGATCAACAGGCCTTTTTTTCTTCGTTCTTTCAGCTGCCTTGTTTCTTTTAGCTCGTTAGTTCTGTGCTTTGTTCCTCAATCCAAATACCTAGAAATCAAGGATTTTACATCAGTTATTGGCACAAAATAAGCATTTGAGGACACTAAATTTATCCAAATAAAGCCCTAAATGAGTCCAAATCATGGACTCATCAAATACCATCCTCTTTCATAAAGTTGATCAAGCATCTGATCCATAAAGGGAATGGGAAAGTGATCTTTTTCGATCTACGAGTTCAATTTCTGGTAATCCATGCATACTCGCCATCCGGTCACCAGTCTCATAGAAACAAGCTCTCCCTTTTTATTTGGGACTACCGTGATGCCTCCCTTTATTAGTACACATTAGACCACTTACTATCCGAAATAGGGTAAATCACCCCTACATCCAATCACTTGATTATCACCTTTTTAACCACCTATTGCATCGGTGAGTTCAATCTCCTTTGATGCTCGACACTCGGCTAACATTTCCTGTCAAGCTGGATCTTGTGAGTGCAAATGTCGGGTGGAATGCCCACAATGTCAGCAATCGTCCATCCAATTGCTTTGATGTATATTTTCAATACTTCAAGAAGCGACTTCACTTGCCATTCAAGCAAGTTGGCAGCAATAATTACGAGTAAGGTGTTGTTTGCCCCCAGGAATGCATATCGAAGGTGGGAAGGGAGCACTTTCAACTCAAGCTTTAGTAGTTCCTTCGTTGATGGCTTTGCGGGAGGATTTTTCCAATTTTTTAGAACAATATTCAGCTTTAATGAAGTCTTTAAATATTCCCCCAAACCCGAAAGGGCTACTACTACCTCATCATAACCTTGGACTTCCGAATAATCATAGTTTGCAAGCACCGCTTCCAAGTGGCTCACTCAGGCATATTAAATGGCTAACACTAGCCACGAGTTCATCAATCACATCAATAGTCAAAACCACATGAATATCGCTGGGGTGCTTCATAAATTTACACACATTAAAGGTTACTTCATCTTCATCCACCTGGAACTTTAACTCTCCACTTTCAACTTCCACTAACGCTCTCCCGGTTTCTAGGAAAGGCCTTCCTAAAATAATGGGAATTTCGACATCAATCTCGCAATCAAGGATGACAAAATTAGCCGGAAAGATGAATCGGTCAACCTTTACCAAGATATCATAGAGTATTCCCACATGGTGCTTGATAGATCGATCTACCATCAAAAGCCTCATTGTTGTGGACTTCGGTTCACCCAATCCAAGTTGCTTATAGATTGCATATGGCATTAGGTTTATACTTGCTCTCAAATCAAATAAGGCCTTGGCAAATTGGAGCATACCGATAGTTCAAGGAATGGTGAAGGCTCTGGGATCCTCCTTTTTTTATCGTCTCTTTAGTCAAAATTGCACTACAACTATGAGAGACTTCAATTGTTACAAAGTCCAAGCTTCTTTTCTTTGTTTCGAACACCTCATAAACTTGGCATAACTCGGCATCTCCAACAATGCCTCCACTAGATAGAGATTAATCAATAATGTCTTAAACACCGAGAAAAATTTATTGAACTTCTCATCCTCATTTTTTTTCTTAAGACGCTTGGGAAACAGAGAAGTTATTTTGGGAAGAGGTTTTACCACCTTTTTGCATTGAAGGGCTTTGTTGGATGGGTGCCTCTTCTTCCCTAATACCTTTATCTTCTTCATGAACTGGTCCCTCATCATTGCCCTTCCAATCACCTACCACCACATTCCCACAACGTGTAACCACAGCCAGGTCTCTATCACCATTCTCCCCCAAATTTGTAATGTATGTAGTGTAGTTGTCCCCCGTTATCTTAGGTTTCGATTGTGCTGAAATTAGACTCAACTGACCTTCAAGTAGCTTGATTGCATCAGCGTGAGAATTCACTCTATTGTTTAAAGACAAGAAATTGGCTTTCATCCCTTTTAGCAAATCATCCGAACCCTTAACTTTGTCAAGGATACGCGACACTAGATCGTCCACTCGGGAACTACTTTCACTCCCCTTTGCCTTTGGGATCTCACTCGATTGAGTGTGATCTTCTTCATAATCATCCTCTTCTCTCCAAGGAGCACTTTGCTCAGCCCATTCTTGATAGTGTCTTCTCTGCTCTTCTTATTTGTGAGAGTTCCAACCTTGGTTCCCACCCCGCTATAAATAACATAGGTGGAAACCCTCCTCATAATCGTTATAGTTCCAACCTTGATTCTCCCCTGGCCTTGAATACCTTGAAGAGGAACCCTCCTCAACTCTAAATACTCCCCTTGCTCCTTGGGGCTTTTTCACACTTTCTAACACATGTTCTTGTAGTATTTCCATTTGAGCTATCGTCTTCTTTATGTTCTCATCTCTTTTTCTTTCCTTATCAAGTTGCTCCTGAGTCATTCTAAAGCAAAAAGGCGAAACTTGATCTTCTTGAATGTACCAAGCTCTATTTATTTTCGTCATATCATCAATAAGAAATGAAGCCACCTCAAACGATTGCAACACTATTCCCCATCGGACCAACAGATCAGCCACTCCATTATTTACCGAATCAAGACTCCGGTAGAAGTATTGGAGCAGCAAATTGTTTGGTAGTCCATGAGTCAGGAATTGAAGTAGGAGTTTCTTAAACCTCAGCCATGTTTCATGGATGGGCTCACCCTCCAATCGCTTGAAACCTTGAATGTTATCTCTGAGTTTTATTATCCTCAATGGGGGAAAGAACCTCGTATTGAATGTCGTGGTAAGCTCATCCCACGATCTGATAGAATTTTTTGGTAACTCAGTCAACCACTTGCTAACTTCCCCCGTCAGAGATAGTGGAAATAACCTAGGTCAGAGTGACTCTTGTGACACATTCTTGAATGAAAACGGGCTTCAAACATCTATTAAATTCCTTACATGCTCATGTGGGTCTTCATGAGTCAACCCTCCATAAAGTCCCTTCATTTGGAAGAGATGAAGAGTTGTGTTCGTGACCTCAAATATAGCATCCTCATTGGTTGATGGTAGGCAAATTGCGCCAATTCCACCCAATTGGGTTGGGTTGTACACACTATTAATTTCATCGATCCCATCTCGGTGACCCGCTTGGATCCCGTTCATTTATTCCTCACTCATTTCCTCTTTTACTCAACGCTACCAACACAAGCACAATACAACCTAAATCAATTTACTACAGCCAACAAATTCACAATTTAACTTCGACAAAGGAACTCTAAACAACACTACTCCCCGGTAGCGGCGCCATTTTGATTAATGTATCAACCACAACTCATCTGATACTAGGTGTAGACGGTGGTTAAGCAATAAAATCCAGCAAATGAGTTAGAGTTGATCCCACAGAGAGTAGTTCTTGAATTCAAAAGTGAAGTTATGGCGGTGACCTTTGCAGTTGAAAGAATAAAAGTTTTAAGAAACTATAAACCAAGATTTAAGATGTAGCCACTATGCAACGCGCAACTTTTAGACTACAAAACTACTTCAACAATCAACAAGAAATAATCAAATGAGGAGACAATGCTTGGGGGATTGACTAACCAACTGCGGATTTCAACTCAATGGGTACAAATCACTAACCAACAATGTTAATTTGTCATAGGTAGGATGGGCTTTGGAAAAGGCACTTTTCTCTCAAACAATTATCTTATTTCCACTGAGTTCTTTCGAACCTCAATGCATTCCATAAGAAGACCAGCCCACAATCTCATCAAATCTACTCTCTCGAGCTAGATACAAAGAATGACTCTTGGATTTCACTTTCTCAATGTGAAATCGTCAAGACCCACTAGCTATGGATGCCAAGTTATTACCTTAGCTCTACACTTCTCTCTCAAGCAAGCTAAAAACCCTGAGGTATATTGCAATAAACATAAAATAAATGAGTTAAACCACAGTAATAACTTAGACCCATTTCAAATTAACACCGAAAATCAATAATTACTAACACCCATTAAATCAATCAAAGCAATTGGTTACATTGTCAAACCCCCAACACTGGGGTTTTAGCCAATCATCGCAAAAGAGTGAAATTCACTACCTACCACAAACTCCATTGCTGGGTATTTTAAAATCGAAAGTTTAAGATGACTAATAGCTTCTCTATTACAACACCCAATTGAAAAGTCTTGCTAAAACTACTCAAAAAAAACAATAACAGTATTTTTGATTTCTTTCTTTTGTTCCTGACAATTTCTGGATGCTTTCTCTCTCTTCCAAAAATCAAGGTATACTAATCTGATGTGTGTCTTTTTGGGGCCATTCGGTGAAGAAAGTAGGGCTTCGCCGACCATTTAGCGACTCACCGATCGTCCTTTCATCTCGCCTTCTTTCTTCATATCTCCCTCATTCAAACACTATAATTATAGGCGATCCAGATCGGGATCATTGTTCCATTCCGTGATGTGCTCTTTAGTTTTTTAGCTCGTCAATCTGCATTCACCTTGATCTTAATCAGTCCTTTCGGTGACATTGTCGTCCTTCACTAATGCAGTCGGTGAATCACCGATATGGTATGCAGTTCGCCTAAGTTCTTCCTATTTCATGCTTAGTGTTCTGTAAAATTTAGGCGATCCATGAGTGACTTGGCGATTAGCCGAGTTCTCTTGGCGATTATCAGGCTTGTTTTTCTCTCTCTTTTTCAGCTTGAGTCATCCGTTTTGCCTATTAATATCTTAGATTTGTTCCTCAACCCATGTACCTGAAAATCAAGGATTTTTCATCAGTTTATGGCACAAATCAGGCATTTAAGGACACTAAATCTATATAAACAAAGTCCTAAATGAGTCCAAGTCTCGGATTCATCAGGGTGTACCCTTGGGTCATGACACATGGTTTTATGTCGGTAAATAGTACCTCTCACGGTGAGATTCTAGTGCATTGACCAGGTTACCAGTTACATTCTCAGTATACAATTTCAGCAGGTTATGCACTTGGTCATTGCAATCAGTTTAGTTCATATTTAGTATGTTCAGTACATTTATCATGTTCATCTTATATCATTGCTTAGTATGTTTTGTTCAGTTATGTATATTGTTCAGCTTTATCCTATCATGCATGTTCAGTACCTTTCAAGTACTGATGCATACTCTGCGCTATATCTTCTTGTGATGTAGGATCAGGTTCTCAATATTAAGATTGCGTGTAGATCGGTCGTTGATCCGTATTCTACAGCATCAATGGTGAGTCCTCCTTCTTCAAGGACGATAGACATGTTTTCTTTTACTTTCGGTCTTTCAGTTTCATTTTTGCTAGAGTTTGCTGGGGCATGTCCCAGCATCTCTAGCCAGTTAGAGGATTATTTAAGACATAGTTAGAATCAGTTTTGGTATTTTGAGTTATAATCAAGTATTGTAAACTCTTATACGGTATGTTATTTAGATCACTATTGGGTATTCCCCACTTCATTTTATCTTTTGATTTAAAGTTTTCGCACATTATTTCTCATTTCAGTAAATCTTTAGGTATGCTTATGATAACACAGTTCAGGTTTAGCTTGGGGTCACCCATGATTCTAGGTCCCGTGTTACGTCCAGGGGTAGCCTCGGGGTGTGACAAACTTGGTATCAGAGTGCTAGTTTTAAGAGTCCTAGGATGTCTGAAAAACCGCACGAAGTAGAGTCCCTTTCATGAGTGTGAAGTACGCCACACCTATGAGGGGGAGGCTACGAAGTGTTTTAGGAAAAACTCCACTTTCTTGTTATTCCTCCCATGCGTGGGTACGATCTCTTCTCTAACGCGATGTTATACGTTTTCAGATCATACCTCCTCGTAGAGCTTAAACAAGGAATGCTTATGCCTGCAATACTGATGCAGTTCCTCCAGTCCCAAACCATGAGGTTTTGAATGCTGAGTTTCCGAATGACTTTCAGCTTTTAGCCCAAAGTGTAGCCAACCAGAACAATCAGGAGGTTCCAGTTCTTGCAAATGCTAGTGGTGGATCAGTGGAATCTAGGGTCCGTGATTTAGGGTCGCAAGTTGGTAAAGACCCCTAGAACTTTATTGATGAGTTCAAGAAGATCTTTGGAGTGATGCAAGTGGCTGGAAATGATAGGGTAGAGTTGGCGTCCTACCAGCTCAAGGATGTAGCTCCCATTTTGTTCACTCAATGGAAGGAAACAAGGGTGAGAATGCAACTCCTGTGACTTGGGAGTGTTTTATCGGAGCTTTTCTGGATAGGTTCTTTCCAAGAGAGTTGAGAGAGGCAAAAGCTCAGGAGTTCATGAATTTGAGGCAAGGTTCTATGACAGTCCAAGAGTACGGAATTAAGTTCACCCAGCTCTCTAGGTACGCTCCACATATGGTTGCCGATCCTAGGGCGCAAATGAGTAAGTTCCTTTTTGGAGTGTCTGACTTGGTGAAGACAGAGTGCAGAAATGCTATGTTGTTAGAGGATATGAATATATATAGGCTCATGACTCATGCTCAGTAGGTTGAGGGAGATAAGCTTAGGGAACAGGCTAAGGAGAACAAAAAGGCTAGGATAGGAAACTATGATTACTCTGAGCAGAAATTGGGTAGTGGAAATCACTCGCAGTTTCAGCAAAGGTCTTCCGCTCCAGCACCTTCATCAGCTAGTGTTCCATCCCCCAGGTTTCGACAGGATCAGAAAGGTAGGGCATCAGGCTCTAAGTCACAGGGGAGTTTTTTAAGTACCAGAACCTACCTAACTTGTCTAAATTATGGTAAGAACCATCCGGGCGAGTGTCTTGCAGGAAAGGAAGGATGTTTTGGGTATGGTCAGTCTGGTCACAGGTTGAGAGATTGTTCTTCTTCTAAACAAAGACAAGGAGGTAACAATAGTAGGGTTCAGTCTACAATTTCAGCAGCACAAACAGGTCGCCCAACTCAGTAGAGTACTTCATCTGGTACAGGTGGCGGCCAGTGCCAGAACAGGTTATATTCTCTCTAGGCTTGCCAAGATCAGGTTGATTCTCCTAATGTGGTTACTAGTGCGTTGCGAGTCTTCCATTTAGATGTTTATGCTTTGTTAGATCCCGGGGCTACTCTTTGCTTTGTAACTCCATATATAGAAGTGAACTTTGGTGTCAGTTCAGAAACTCTCTCAGAACCCTTCTCAGTCTCTACTCCAGTTGGTGACTTAGTTATAGTTAGACGGGTATACAGAAATTGCCCTATCACAGTCTTCAAGAAAATCACATCAATAGATCTTGTAGAGTTAGAAATGGTAGACATCGATATCATTCTAGGCATGGATTGGTTACATTCATGTTATGCCTCAGTTGATTGTAGAACTAGGATCGTTCATTTCCAGTTTCTAGATTAGCCACTCCTAGAATGGAAGGGTAGTAGCTGAGTGCCTATGGGTCGGTTCATTTCCTACCTTAAGGCTAGTAAGATGATTTACAAGGAGTATCTCTATAATCTAGTTTGGGTTAAGGATTCAAGCTCTGAAACCCCAACTCTTGAGTGAGTTCCAGTAGTTAATGAGTTTCCAAATGTGTTTCCAGAAGATCTTCCCAAAATTCCTCTCGAAAGGGAAATCGACTTCGAAATTGATCTCCTTCCAGATACCCAACCTATTTATATTCTCCTAACAGAATGTCTCCAGCTGAGCTTAAGGAATTGAAAGAACAGTTGAAAGACCTTCTAGATAAAAGTTTTATCAGACCCAGTATTTCCTCATGGGGTGCACCAATGTTGTTCGTGAAAAAGAAAGATGGTTCTCTCAGGATGTGCATTAACTATCGGCAATTGAACAAAGTCACAATCAAGAATAAGTACCCTATCCCCAGGATTGATGACTTGCTCGACCAACTTCAGGGTGCTAGTCATTTTTTGAAAATAGACCTCAGATTCGGTAATCATGAACTTAGAGTCAGAGATAGTGACATCCTAAAGACAACCTTCAGAACTCGGTATGGTCATTATAAATTTGTAGTTATGTCATTTGGACTAACCAATGCTCCTGCAACTTTCATGGATTTGATGAACAGGGTGTTCAAGCAGTATTTGGATTTGTTCGTTATCGTATTTTTTGATGATATCCCTCATTTACTCTAGGAATGAGGAAGAACATGTGACTCATTTGAGGGTTGTCCTGCAAACTCTCAAAGATCGCCAGTTATTCGCTAAGTTTAGCAAATGTGAGTTTTGGTTGCAATCAGTTACCTTCCTTGGGCATATAGTGTCTAGTGAAGGGATCTGAGTGGATTCTCAGAAAATAGAGGCAGTAAAGAAATGGCCAAAACCCACCTCTCCTATAGATATTAGAAGTTTCTTGGGTTTGGTTGGATATTACAGAAGGTTCGTGGAAGGATTTTCATCCATAGCTTTCACTAAGTTGACTCAGAAAAAGGTTAACTTTCAATGGTCAGATGAGTGTGACAAGAGTTGTTCAGAACTAAATACTAAGTTGACTACAGCTCCTATTTTGACTCTACTAGAGGGTTCAGACGGTTATGTGATCTATTGTGATGCATCCAGAATCGGCCTAGCTTGTGTGTTGATGCAGCGAGGTAAGGTTAAAGCTTATGCTTCTAGACAGCTTAAGGTGCATAAAAAGAACAATCTGACTCATGACCTTGAGCTTGCACTCGTAGTATTTTCCCTAAATATTTGTATACATTACTTGTATGGTGTTCACGTAGATGTGTTCACATACCATAAGAGCCTCCAGTATGTGTTCACCCAGAAAAAGTTGAATCTTCGCTAGATGAGATGGCTTGAATTCCTCAAGGACTATGATATGAATGTGCTTTACCATCCTGGTAAGGCCAATGTAGTAGTTGATGCTCTTAGCAGACTATCTATGGGTAGTGTAGCACATGTTGAGGAAGGAATGAAGGAATTAACCAAAGATGTTCACTTGCTTTCTCGCTTAGGAGTTTGCCTTATGAACATATCAGGTGACTATATAGTTCAGAATGGGTCAGAATCTTCATTGGTAGCGGAGGTCAAGGAAAAGCAAGACAGTGATCCTATATTGTTTCAACTGAAGGGTGTACTTCATCAGCAAAAAGTTGAGGTTTTCTCCCAAAGGGGAGATGCTGTGCTTCGCTATCTGGGTCGTTTATATGTCCCTAAGGTGGGTGAGTTGAGACAGAAAATCCTTACATAAGCCTATAACTCCAGGTATTTTATTCATCCAGACGCCACTAAGATCTACTGTGATGTGCGGGAAGTCTTTTGGTGGAATGGCATGAAAAGGGATATAGCAAATTTTGTGGCTAAGTGCCCTAATTATCAGCAGGTGAAGGTAGAACATTAAAAACCAGGAGGTATGACTCAAGAGATTAACATTCCTACATGAAAGTGGGAATTGATAAACATGGACTTCATTACAGGTTTACCTCGTACTCGCAGGCAGCATGACTCCATTTGGGTGACAATAGACTGGGTTACTAAGTCCGCTCAATTTTTCATTGTTAAGACTACAAATTCGGTGGAGGACTACGCCAAACTTTACATTAATGAGATAATCAGGTTGCATAGGGTTCCTTTGTCTATCATCTCAGATAGAGGTCCTCAATTTACCTCTCATTTCTGGAAGTCGTTTCAGAAAGGTCTTGG
>NW_006239099.1:26397-55823 GCF_000226075.1 Solanum tuberosum | reverse complement strand
CCTACAATAATAGCTACCATTCCAGCATTCAGATGGCCCCTTATGAGGCATTGTATGGGCGTAGATATAGATCTCCAGTTGGTTGGTCAGAAGTAGGTGAAGCAACCTTGATAGGGCCAGATTCGGTTCATGATGCTATGGAAAAAGTTCAGCTCATCCGAGATAGACTTAAGTCAGCCTAGAGTCGTCAGAAGTCCTATGCAGACGTAAGGAGAAGGGACTTGGAGTTCCAAATTGATGATTGGGTTTTCCTGAAAGTGCCACCTATGAAGGAGGTGATGAGATTTGGCAAGAAAGGGAAGCTCAGTCCTAGATATGTAGGTCCTTACAAGATCTTGAAAAGGGTTGGTAAAGTGGCTTATGAGTTAGAGTTGCCAACAGAACTAGAATCAGTCCATCCGATTTTTCACATTTCCTTGTTAAAAAAGTGTGTAGGTGATCCAGCATCCATAGTACCATTAGAAAGTGTGGCTGTGAAGGATAGTCTCACTTATGAAGAGGTACCAGTTGAAATTCTTGATCGTCAGGTTCGAAGGTTGAGAAACAAAGAAGTCATTTCAGTTAAGGTGTTGTGGAGGAGTCAGTCTGTAGAGGGAGCTACTTGGGAAGCAGAAGCAGCCATAATGGCCAAGTATCCTCATCTTTTTCTTTCCATATTCATTCCAGCTTGAGTAATAGTTCTTGTTCAAAATTTTAGTTACTCATGCGTTGATTCAGTCTTAGTATCATGTTCTTTCAGTTATACTTGCATTTTTAGCGTATTTGCATGTTTTTGAAACTTAGTTCAGTCATATTTCAGTTTCCAGTACTTAGTGGTTGGGTTTGCAGCTCTTTTCCTCCATATCCAGCTAGTTTAGTCTTCACTCGAGGACGAATGTTACCAAAGGGGAGATATTGTAACACCTCAGGACTTGTCATACTAGAACACCAAAAAATGAGTGAACCACTGCGGGGTTCACGGACCGTGAATGGAACCACGGTCAGTCAACCTGTCCGTGGATTCACAACCAGCCCACAAATGGTGGACCACGGGACCCTTCACGAGACGTGGACCACCACACGAGCTTTTGGGAGGCTCGTGGAAGTCAGGCAAAACCCACTAGGCTCATACATCAGACCACAGAGTCCCTTCACAGGCCGTGGTCTTGATGACGGCCCGTGGTCGCTTCTGTGAATCCAAGCCAGTACGCCCCTAACCCAAGTGAAGGACCACGGGGACCTTCACGGTCTGTAAAGTGGACCGTAGAGGGAAGGGCCAAGAACCAGCCGTCATTGGCCCAAGAACCATGACCCATACAACATACCGCGGTCCTGGTGATGGTCCATCGTTGCGTTTGTGGTAGTGCCCCGTTAGATTTTAAGTGGGGTCGTTTTAGTCTTTTCCCCTATGTGTTGGACACCTAAACTACGTCGTTTAACCCCTAAACTACACAGTTTTTGGTCAATTTGAGCCTAGTAACTTAATCAGAACTTACCCTAATAGGTCATTCACCTAATTTCACCAAAACTAGAGCAAAAAGAAGAGAATTCAGGCGTTAGCATCCTCAAGAATAGCAACAAGATTTTTTCTTCAATTCTAGCCTTGAAATCAAAAGATTTCTCCGTGAAATTCATCACCAGGTATGTGGGATTTCACTAGTGGGTTCCTTTCACCCATTAGGTCCCTAGAATTTAGTCAGATTCTTGATTCCATTCATATTAAATAGACCTAGGGTTTCTAGAACTTCAGATAATTGCTATGATTTAGTTGTTGTAACGTTCTTAATCAGATTATCATGCCTTAGTAACGTTTTTGTGTAGATTCTTGCATGAAACTCAAAACCCTAGTTGTGTAGTTCTTTTAGTTCATGAATTACACTAGCTAAGACAAATAAATAGATATACATGCCTCAATTTTCAAATGTCTCATTATCAGTACTTAATGTTGCATTTTCAGTTAGCATGTCACAATTTTGAGCTATCCAGTTTATTTGCAGTTATGTTGTATTGTACACATTCTAGTTGGGAGTAGGCTTAATACCAAGTTAGACTAGGGTAAGTCACCCTCAAAGTCCCAGAACTACGTGCCCTTGTAGGTTTATAAGTCCCCTCTGTGGCATCATTTTAGTGATCACGCCAGTCATGCCTCTATACCTTTGGCAAGGTATATTGGATCCTCTCGATGGGGAGTATACATTGGACTTCACGTTTAGCTCACCTGGTTTTATGTCGTTAAATAGTATCTCCCAAAGTCAAATTCTAGTGCATTGACCATGTTACCAGTTACATTTTCAATATACAGTTTGACCATGTTATGTACTTGATCATTGCATTCAGTTTATTTCATATTCAATATGTTAAGTATGTTCATCTTATATCATTGCTCAGTATGTTTTGTTCAATTATGTATATTGTTCAGCTTTATCCAATCCTGCATTCTCAGTACCTTTCAAGTACTGACGCATACTCTGCGCTACATCCTCTCGTGATGTAGGTTCAGGTCCTAAGCATTCAGGTTGTATGTAGATCAGTCCTCGATCCGTATTCAGCAGTATCAGTGGTGAGTTATCATTCTTCGAGGACGATAGACATGTTTTCTTTTACTTTTAGTATTTCAGTTTCAGTTTTGGTAGAGTTAGTTAGGGGCATGTCCCAACATCTCTAGTCATTTAGAGGCTTATTTCAGACATAGTTAGAATCACTTATAGTATTTTGAGTTATAACCTAGTATTGTAAACTCTTATTCAGTATGTTATTCAGATCAGTATTGGGTATTCCACTTTTCAGTTTATCTATTGATTTAAAGCTTCCGCACAGTATTTTTCATTTCAGTAAATCTTTAAGTATGTTTGTGATATGCCAGTTCAGGGTTAGCTTGGGGTCACCCGTGATCCTAGGTCCCGTGTTGCGTCAAAGTGGTAGCCTCGGAGCGTGACACATACGTAGAAACAACATTTTGATAATCTCATGCAATGAACTAGTTATGTGACTTGTGGTTTCAAGTGTTATTCATTTTTTCCAAAAAAAAAAAAAAAAATTAAATTAATTCCTCTCAAAATTATTATATTTACCTAAGAATATGAACTATCCATATTCATAATTCAATAAACCAATTGATTCATGTAAATTTTAAATAAAATAGAATATTTAGTTTGTGTATTTTTGTTAAGTATTAATATATATGTACGGATGCTACCTTGGTAAGTAGAATCTCCTTCTTTCGGTACGAGAAATATATCAGATTCCACCTCTAGATTTGAGGCAATAAGGAGGGCAGTCTAATTGTCACATATAAGCTTCATCTGTTTGAATTCAATGAGCTTAGTGCCCATTACACATTTCACTACTGTTTCACAAGGACCACATTCTGATTAGCAATTAATAATAGCTTCATTATGTACTTATATTGTAGATTACTACATTAAAGGAAAGGTTGAGTTGTTGTAGTCGTATTGGCTCAAAAATAAGGTATGTATGGCTAAAAAGAACTAAACCTGAAGTCCGATTCAGCAGACCTGACGAAGTTCGCTTAGTGCACTTTGAAGTACTAATCATCGATCTTGACAATACATTTTTCCATCTTTTCAATCTCTGAAGGAGGATAAGAATTAGTTCGCATTATGCCTTCGGGGAATCGCCAGCTGGGTTTTTCATCACCTTTCTTCCTTCTTTGATCTCCCAACTTCTTCTCAACCAGCACTGGCAAAACATGTCATTTTAAAGCAGTAAAAATAACAATAAAGAGTTGGATTACCTCCCAAGAAGCACCTTATTTAACATCATGACACGACATATTGTTCAAACTCAACAATCATTTTTAGGGTTTGGGATGGTGTTGCTAGGCAAAGTTCCCTTTTGCCTTGGATTTAGATGAGTTGAAATTTGACCCAATTAGGTTTCCAGCTACTTGATAGAAACTCAGTGTGAAGTCACCATCTGAGATAAAGTGGAGAAGACATTTTTTTAAATCCTTCAGCACCTTATCTGACCCTTCAACCTTGTTTGTAGATCCTTACAGGCATGACTTCCATCAGGCTTCCTTCTAGCCTAACTAGTTCATTTTGTTGTGGACGATCATAGGGAGGCACATACCTATCTTTATCCATCTTTATATCTCTCTAATTTCAACCCCGCTAGTCTTTCCAACCACTATCTCTATTTTTGTTTCAACCTTAGTTCCCACTTTGTCATTGATAATTGTTGTGAGAACCCCCCCCCCCCCTTGATTTCCCAAATATTGAACCTCTTCATTAAATAATACCTCAAATTTGGCTTAATACGGGCACTACCCTGTTGGTTCACATTTACCGATCTTGTTCCACCTCACATGACATGCTTAGGAAACAAATCGATTTGGGACATCATTTGGTCCATGGCTTCATCTCTTTCATGGTCCTTCTCGATTTGTTCTTTGCTCAAACCCACTTGTAGAAGAGGCATTTGGTCCTCTCTAGCATGCAATTCTTGGTTAACCTTAGTCATATCATCTAGCAACAAAGCAACTAGATCATACAATTGTCTCATCAATCCACCATGGACTAAGTGATCAGCCACACCATTATTGACTGAATCAAGGGTGCAATAAAAGTATTGCAACAGCGAATTGCCCGAAACGCCATCCGTTGGACATTGCAAAAGTAACTTCTTGAACCTCACTCACGTTTCAAGCAAAGGCTCACCTCCAATACATTTGAAATTTTGGATTTGGTGATGAAGTTTAACAATCTTCCTGAAAGAACTTTTCCAAGAATGCCTCAGTTAGCTCATCCCACGAAGTAACAGAATCATTTAGCAACTCTGTCAACCATCTTGTAGCCTCTCCCGTTATAGAGAATGAGAATAACCTCAACCTTATAGATTCTTGGGAGATATTCTTGAACAAAAAGTACACACCTCCTTGAAAATCATAAGGTGCTCATAGAGATCCTCATGAACTGGACCTCTAAAAATTCCTTTCATTTAGAGCAATTTTATCATAATTTCGGTGATGTGAAACACTATCCTTCCGGTTGTAGGAGGTATCCGGGTTGCTGGTGTGGTTTGAGTGACATTAATGAACATGTCATTGAGATCATCCATGTTTTCATTTTGACCATAGTGATTGTGATTGTCACTCCCATGGTCACTCATCTTGTCAACCATCAAATCAACCAACAACAACACCAAACAACAAATCTACTACAAGTAAACCAAATTAAAATCTAATTTCTCAATTAGAACTCTCAACCACCATTCTCCGGTAGCGGCACCATTTTTGATAATGTTCAAATCACCCTCCAAATCCAATTAAAAGAGTGAGTGATCATAGTTAGTAAAACACCCAATGAAGAATCGGGGTCGAGTCCCACAGGGAATGGTATATCGTAGAGAATGCTTTATAAAGAAATTGAACTTTAAATCATCTCATTTTTACTAGTTAGAACAATTTGGTGGATTGTACCACCAACTTAATATAAAGTTTTGGCTATCAATTACCAAAATTAAACTAAAATTGGAATGAAATCAAGAGTTAACAAGCAATCTAGGGTGCGGGGATTGGAAATTGATGTTACATAGGGATGACTGTGTTGCTCTATAGTGATGAACATTCATACATAAGCTAATTCATCGTCATTGACGTTGATCATCTTTCGATCTCGAAGTATCTATGCAGAGAATCTCCTTTCGGTCTCATCTATATATCATTTCCCAATACATTACTCTACTCTCTCTTTCAAGAATAGGTCAAATAGATCTAACCCATAACCTATTTTTCAAGCAAGCCATATACATCAAACCTAAATTGTTATTATTGAACTAATTACGCACTCCAATAAATCTATTTCAAACATCAACCAGAGATTGGAAGTTGGAATTAAGTTTGCAACCTTAATCCATAAGTTAGACCCATGGTAATTAGACCAAATTCATGCATTAACAACAACAAAATAGAGCATAGCACAATACCCACTATATTAAATCAACACCCAACCCCATTTGAGTACCCCTTGATCTTGGGGTTTTAGCCACTTATCACAAAAAGTAAAGAAAGTATACCTTTCATGAAAGCAGCCATGGGTAACTTAAAATCAAGCAATTAAGAGTAAACCCGCTTGGGATTAAACTTTAATTTATCAAATTCAAGCTTCAAATATAAAACCCCAAGAACAAAAAAAGTGTTCTTCTCAAAGGTAAAATGTTCTATTCACTTTTCTAAACCCTCCTAGACTTTTTAGAAATCTAGTCTAACTACTTTCCTTAATTTTATCCTTTGAGCTATTTATACTTTCCCAAAAATCCACTTTATAACTCACTCGGTGATGTTAGCCGAGTTCACCGATCCCGATCAGCGACTCGTCTGTTGCTCCTCAGCTTGCCTTGTGATGCTCTAGGCTTCAGGTGTTTGAACCACAGTTGGCGAACTCGCTTGAATCATCATTTCACATTCGGTGAATTGTTGAATACCACCTTGTCCACTTTTTGAGCATTAAATATTTGCCTTGCAAACTATCACTTTAAGCAATATGCAATAGGACCGCCATTCTATCTCGGTGCATCACCTTCTCTACTGAAGTTCACCGACCTTTTTGGTAGACACAAATGCTATGAACTGTCAACTTTGACAAGTTCATGCTCTGTTGGTGATCCTCCCTTCATGTTAAGCGATCAACAATGTTCACTTTGCACTTCATCTTGTATTTTTGGTCATTGTTTCAAACATCAACCCTTGCCTTTTTCAATTTACTTCATAGCTTCAAATCATAAATATTTGATTAGAAAATGACAAAGTTAGGCATTCAGAACACTAATTATTGAGCTAAATAGACCTTAAATGAGTAAAAATCTACCACTCATCAGTAACCGAGCCATACTTAGTGTACCAGTGTGGTACTCACGCCAACAATATGTGTATATCCCCATACAAGGCATGGTACCCGAGCTAACCATTAGTATATACTAGGCATTATATTCAATCCAACCATGGGGATATCTTGTACCATGCATGGTACTCGAGCGAATCCAACTTTTATAGACAATCGTGCACACAATCACATATCATATTGAAAAAGACCACTATAAAACCACAATCATGTAATTGCTTGAGAAATTACCTTTTCTGTGAAATGACCATTTTTCCCTTCCCCTCAGTGTTATCATGCTTAGTATGTGCTGTGGGAATGGTGATTCATGTCCCTGATGCGATCACATGATATTTTGATGGATTTTAGTCTTTTCGTTGAATTTTATTGAAATGGTTGATTTTGGTCAACATTATGAGATTCGAGTGTTGGATGGTGGTTCTTTCATTTTCGTTTCGTTGAGAATGTCGAGTTTTTTCTGGTAAGGTGGTTGGTCAGAGCTTTGAGGCATTAGGTTCTAAAGAGAAGTCTGAGAGGGTATTTATCACTCATTGAGCCCCAAGGTTTCTCAATTCTCCAAAGTTTAGTTTCTCCAAATTGATTAGGTTTCTATTCTATTCTTTATGGGTTCTAATTGTGTTGATCCAATTATTTGATTTTGATATTATTATGATTGTTTTGATTTTATAGACAATGAATGAGGCTTTTAACTTAGAAAATAGACCTTTTTTTCTTACTATAAAAGTGGGAACTCCAATTTAAAAAGTTATATATATGTTTCCTTAATCTATGTGTATCTTTGTTTTATTAAATTGTGGGAAATGCAAATTTGGTTGTCATTGTTAGCCATATCTTCCAATAAGTACATGACCATATAGAAGAAAGAGCAGATAAATTTGTCATCAATCTTTCGTAATAGTAGTATTGCCTTTTTTATATAGTTCTGATATTTGCTTTCTTGGCTAGGAAACTTAATTCCCTACGTCAACAAGAAGATACTAGAAATCAAAAGGAATTTGATAGGAATATAGCCGGAGAAATAAACAAAGAGGCTCTTGAAGTAGTTGTTACCATAGACAGTACTCAAAATAAACCACCACATGATCTAGATGCCATAATACCTACCAAACTCACCTGCTTTGTTGTAGGACGGAGATGAGAAGAAAATGTTGACAGACATATATATTTTCATTCATTACTCATCTTGTTAAGTTCAAGGATAAACATTTTATGGATAGTGTATCATCGGAAACATATATATTTTCATTCATTACTCATCTTGTTCTAGAAGTTCTCTTCAATGTTTGCCATTTCAGATTCAAAAAGGCTGCCCGAAGAGAAAGCAACTCTTCTTATCAACTATGTGTTGGTGCTTACTCTCTTTGCTGATGATTTTCGTAGTGATCCATCTGATATAGCCAATGATTTGAGAATTAATGTTGTAGCATTGCGGACTTATTATGAGTACTTAGGTTGCAAGCTTGTTCGTGAGAAAAATGTTGTGTTGGCTACACTTCTTGATCCACTTGTATTTCCAAGTGTAAGGAGGAACATAAGAAGGTAGATTCACTTTTTACAGTAACCTCAGACATTGAGAGCCCATGAAATACTAGCGTTCTCAAATCGTCCCTGTTACCAGTTTTCTCATATTAGTTTTGAATAGCTATGTACTGAAAGTCAAAACACGAATTTTCGATACGACGAATTGTAATGCATGGTCTATATATCACATCTAATCTGCATTTTCTCCCGTTAAGTTATGTTAAGATGCTTCAACCGGTTTTCTTAATAATGGTCTTCAATTTATTTTTTGAGATCTAAGGGATTTGGGTTTTATTTTCAGCCTTCTCCCTTTTTTATTTACAATAATTTAGTAAATATAGCCAAATTGTATTAAACTAGTGACTATTCTCTTTCTATCTCTCTCCAGATAGTCTCATTTGAGGGATAAAAAAGAACATGAAAATTGTCTCTTATTCCCTTTCTCTCTCTCCAACTTTCATTACATATTTATTGAAAGTTGAAACTTGAATTTACAATATGAAAACTTGTAATGTGTGGTCTATATATCACATTTGATTTGCAGTTTCTCATGTTAAGATAGTCAACACAAAAAATGAAACCTAGATAACACAAAATTATGAAAATGAGATTTGGACAAACAAGAAAAGAGAGAGTATATATTGTTGATGGCGGTGGAGAAGAAGAGGCAATTAAGTAATTAAAGCTTTGTGAATGACGTTTCTTTCTTTAGTTTTTTTTTATCTTATATGAGAAGGAGAAGTGGAGATGGTTTAGAAGAGAGGATTAAGTGAATCCAAATTTATATGTGGCTACTTATGGTTAAGTTAAATCTATAAAGTAGTTTTCGGGGACATGCATCTCATGCTATTTTTCTTAGATTTGTTAGAACGATTAATTTCTATAAAAACATGTGTTAAATGTTCATGGTGGTCTTACATGTTAACTGTGATGATCATGATTGAGGTGGTCTTACATGTTTGGGGCAGTCTTACATAGTTGAGACATTCGATCCAAATCGACACATTTCTCTATATGTTATTCTTTCATTTATAAACAAAGAAAAAAGAGAAAAAAATTATGACTTTTCTTCCTACTTTATATCTTCTTTCTATTTTCTACACATTTACTTATTTTGTCACAAATTTTGGCTAGTTTTTTATTTTAAGCGTGCAGAGAAAGGTAAGGACTTTGTCTAGATGATTGGAAAACACAATGTGTACAATTTTACTAACAAATATTAATTAACAGCTAAATGATGAATAAAAAAAATACATTCAAATTAAACACAGAAGAAATAGAAAACAAAAATGCAAACCAGCTTTGCAAACTTGATCCTAAGAGGAATTATATGCAAAAGGGATTCTCATTTTTGTGACTGAGTATGAGGCTCGTTTTTGTGAGCTTTCTAGACATGCTATGAATATTGTTCCTGATGAGGTAGAGAGAGTTCACAAGTTTCTGAGAGGGTTTGCTTTCTCCACCAAGTCGTATGTGTTCCGAGCAGCTATAAAGGGGGCATCCTTCCAGCCCATTGTGAGCACCGCAAAGGAGGCGGAGTTGCTGCTTGTAGAAGAATTTGGAGAGCCTAAGAGGGCTCATTTGTCTAGTCAGTTTTCTGGTGCCTCATTCGGAGGCAAGGGTTTACACCGAGGTAGTGTCTCATTTCACTATCGTGGGCCAATTCATTCATCTTTGCAAGCAGCTGAGAGTGGGCAGTCAGCCTGAGGATCTTATGGTTCTGGCCGAGGTGGCCATGGTAGATCATCTAGTTCACAGTAGCAATTATCCATTCTGAGGTCTTGCTATGGTTATTGGGATCTAGGTCATATGATTTGGTAGTGTCCTCTATAGACTCACCCAGGACCCCAGCATACTTATTTAGCTACTCCAGCTAAAGATTCAACACCTCCGACCAGGGGTCGAGGAAGAGGTAGTCCAACAGAGGTGGCATGACTTCTAGTAGGGGTGCTACAACTCTAGAGGGCGGAGGTCGGGGTTCTACTCAGACTACAAGTGGTAGAGAGGGTCAGTGTTATGATTTTCTAGGGAGACCTGAGGCTTCTGATGATGTGATCACAGGTATTGTCCCAGTTTTCCATCGACCTATATCTGTATTGTTTGATCTAGGGTCTACTTTCACATATGTGTTTACCGATTTTGTTGTTGGGTTTGATATGATGTCTAATTGCATGCCAATGCCTATTCAGTTTCTACACTAGTAAGTGAATCTTAGTGGTGGATCGAGTGCATCAATCTTGTCTTGTTTCTTTTGCCTGGTATGGTACTTAGGTAGACTTGATCATTTTAGGGATGGTAGACTTTGATGTTATTTTGGGTATGAATTGGCTCTCCCTTCATCATACTATTCTTGATTGTTTTTCTAAGAATGTGACTTTAGCGATGCCAAGTGTCTCGAGAGTTGAGTGGATGGGTGCTAATGGTTCTTACCCTAGCAAGGTTATTTCCTTCATTAAAGATCAAAGTTAGGTTGATAGAGGGTGTTTATCCTTTTTGGCTTTCATTCAGGATACTAGTATTGATCCACCTTCCATGGATTATATGCATGTGGTTAGAGAGTTTTTAGATGGGTTCCCTACTGATCTTTTAGGTGTTCCTCCAGATATAGATATTGATTTTTCCATTGACTTAGAGCCGGGCACAAAGTCTATATCTATTTCTCTTTATCGAGTGGCTCCAACTGAGTTTAAGGAATTAAAGGATCAGTTGCAGGATTTGTTGAGTAAGGGGTTTATTTCTCCTAATATTTCTCTGTGGGTGCTCCTGCGTTGTTTGTGAGGAAGAAGGATGGATTCATGAGGATGTGTATTGATTATCATCAATTGAACAAAGTGACCATGAAGAACAAGTATCCTCCTCCTCGTATAGATGAGTTATTTGATCATTTTCAGTGTGAATCTCATTTTTCTAAGATTGATTTGAGGTCCGGATATCATTAGCTGAAGATTAGGGCATCGGGTACCCCTAAGACAGCTTTCAGGACTTGTTATGGTCACTATGAGCTTCTTGTGATATCTTTTAGTTTGACTAACGTCCCTGCAATGTTCATGGAGTTGATGAGCCCTCCGACCTTATTTGGACTCTTTTGTTATAGTCTTCATTGATGACATCTTGGTCTACTCCAAGACTGAGGAAGACCATGATCGACATTTGATGATTGTGCTCCGGAGTTTGAGGAAAGATAAGTTATATGCCAAGTCTCAAAGTGTGAATAAGGTTTCATGCCAAGGTCTTTGGGCACGGAGTCTGGATGGCTCAAAATGGTTGTTTATTGTTGTTAGGATAGGAAAAGATAATGATTTGGGGTTGGTTTTCTAATTCTTAATTTTAACCTTGAGTTTTCTTGTTGAGATTGTTTGGTGGTAATTTTAAGGTTGAGAGTTATGAAATTGTTGGGATATAGCCATTTCTGGGACTTGTGGTAATCAAGGGAAACGAATGTGTACTCATAATGGGGTCCAATATTTTATGCTATTGATACATAGGTGTATATATGTAGGTGATGGTCGTATGTTTTCTAGTTTATGTATATATGCATGTCTACTACCTTATAGTATCATTGATGCAATGCATGTTAAACATAGGGAAGAATATGAAATGACATCATGTTGATAATCTCATACAATGGACTTATTTATGTGACTTGTGTCTTTTAAGTGGTATTGTTTATTCTGTTTGTGATTGTGCATGATGATTTGTGATTGTTGGTTGGCTCAGGTATTGGTATAACGACGCTCATGTATTGGTGGCAAACTGTGTTTCAAGACAGTTTTGATGAGTTTTAAGTCAAACCCAAAATATTCGTTCTAGATCCCTAGAGGAGTGATTTCCCAAGGCTAGGGTGAAAATTCTTTCTAGGTAAGTTTTTCATCTCATGATATGAAATCACATGTCCAAACGCTTAATAACAAAGGATTAGGAAAGAAAACCCAACATGATTCATTAGAGGGCTCGTAGTGAGTGCCCAGAGACTTGCCCAGGCAGTGTCCCTCCCACGAGCGCCTAGACAACCCGTGGTGAGGTTGACGGGCCATGGAAGGGCTCATCAGAGGCCACTTAGAAGGGGGTTTCTTTCCCTTGCCACTGGTCAAGGACCACTGTGCCATAATGGCCCGTGGTACCCTTGACAGTCCGTGAAGGCCTCCATGAAGTGGTTGCATCATCTTTCAACCCAGGGGCTTTTGAGTCTTTTCCTAATTATTTTAATTAAATACCATATATTTTACCCTTTACCCAAAGCCCTATATAGAGATTTTTACCCTTAAAACCACCCAATTTAATTCATTCTTTCAATTTTTCAAAAGAAGAACAAGTTCATCCTCCCCAAATATTTCTGTCTCTAGAAGTTTGAAGAAGAAAGCTAGGGTTGCAAGATCAAGTCTCCTAATCATCCATTGATTTCAAGCGTTTGGCATCAAGGTGCGATAATCTTCATCTTTGGAGCTCTTTCCTCTATAGAGTTCCAAAATTTCTCCATTTTGAAGCTAGAAATCCCAATTGAAGTTAGGGTTTTCTTCTATATCATGGATTCCTTTCAATGTTGATTTATTCGATTATTTTATGAACTATTATGCCTCAATTGAGATAATTCCATGTTTCAAAGATGATTCCCCATGAACCCATGCAGAACCCATGTTTTCCAAGCTATGATGATATAATGTGGGTTTTGAATCATGAAAGATGAGTTTATGAAGATATGCATGAATTGAAGTAATTACATGATTTTTAGTTGAATTCATATGAACCCATGCATGATCCATTAATTTTGATTAAAAACACATGTTGAAGCTCATGAATTATGAACTATGAATTTATGAAGATTCACATGTTTTTATGATGATGTAAATATTTTGAGGATGCTTTGAAAGTAAATGTATCAAGGTTATTGTGAAAGAATTTCTCACATAAAGGATTCATAAGTTTGAAAGGTTTTCTCACCTAAGTTAAATCAAGATTAAGGAGCTATTCTAAATGAACTCTAGTTTGAATTTGTTGCTTAATTGTATCTTTCCATGGATGATAATTTGACTTTAGCTTGGATTGGTTGTTTAATTGTGTCTTTCCATGGATGATGAAAAAAATATGATCAAAGACTATTCTGTGGGATATTTTACTTAGGACCGAGTGAACTAGCGCAATTACCCATGTCTCATAAACTATGTTTCACCACAGGATGTTTGTTTTAGATAGACATTAGCTAGTGGATCCACTTTAGTTGAGACTCATGGTTCTTACCTTGGCAAGTAAGGACATCTCTTTTTGGTATGGGATAGGCACCGGATTCCATGTTATAGCTCACATGGGCTATGTCGGTTACATGGTAAACTCCCCACAATAATAAACTAAGGTTACTTCTAAAGTATCTCACAAGTGATTTAAAGATGTTTAGCTTGCATTGACCATGATTATGAATTATGTTTTCTAACCTTATATCTTATGATTTAGCTTGGTCATTGCATGTCACGTGAAGTCATTTTTTTATTTCATAACTCGTATGCATTGTTATCATATTTAGTACATTCCATGTACTACTGCATACTTGTTGCCTACATTGTTTCACTAATGTAGGGTCAGACGCTCCTACCTCTCACACTTGTGGCTAGTTGATCTTTTGGTGCTCAAGGATTGGTGAGTCTTCATGTTTCGAGGACTGAGACACTTCTATAACTTCTACGTCATTTCAGTTTTTAGACATTTGTACGTGATGTATGAGTTACGTCCCAACCATTTCTTTTGATTAGTAGATGGATTATTGAGGCTTATGTTAGACTTCCATTTTTGGTCAAACTCTTTTATGATATAAGATTGTTTCTTGAGATCTTTATTTCTATTATCTTGTACGATGTATGCTAAGTGACTTGTGTAGGGCCTCTCGAGGTCCTATACGTCATGTTACGCTTAGGGTATGCTTTCGGTCGTGACATTTTTATAAATTTGGACAATTGAGAAATATTACTCCATATCTCAAAGAAAATCATCCGACATTTCTAGCGCCGTCAAAGACTTAAATTCTGAAATTTTACCGTAGAACGATCATCGTGATTCTTTTCAGAAGCAACCACAACACAGCAGGATGCAACCTCACCAGTTCTGATGAGTGCAAATTTTCATTTTTCTGCCTTAGAACATCGATTTGTATGATGATAACTTCACAAAAATTCATCAATTCTGTTAGTTGATTGTCAGTATCAATACAAAATTGGTCCAGTTTCGTGCGTATGTCATCAAACATTTAGAATAATTTGTAACTTCTTTTTAACACTTGAAATATTTTTCAACTTCTCCCAACACTTAGAATATTTCACATAGATGTTGAAGACAATATAATATTTTATATTTCTTTTGAAATCGATACATGTCCTTTACCCACCTTCGTTTAAGGTTGTTTTGCCAACACCTCAGCACCTTAGACTTAGCTAGACGCCTTATCTTAGTCATTCAGTCATATACATTCCTTCCACAAGTCATGTCAAGGTCAGTTCTTTGCATGTCTCTGTTGATGTCGGTTCACTAAGCTTGAGGGCCTAACGGAATTCTATTACCCATCCTTCACCATTTTGAGGCTATTTTGAAGCTAAAATTGACTAACCACACTCGACATGTATATTTCATATTATTTCTATCCTTTTTTCTTATCTCATTACACTTTTCTATTTTTTTGTTCTTTTTTATTCTCTTTCTTTGTATTTTGTTCACTGTTTACAAAGTTGACCTCAACAAAAACACACGATTAAAATATATTGTCATTGCTTTTAAAAAAGAAATGAATAGTAAAAATCTCATTATCTTATATAATTGAAAAGGGAGACATTGAAATTACATTATTTTGACTAAAGCAATTTTGATTTGGCCAAAAATAATAGAATTTTAGGAAATTCTTATTTTAAAAGGTTAGTCCCGAGAAAAAGAAATGTACAAACATCTAAAGAAAAAAAAGGAGAAAATACTTGGAATAAAATATACATTATATATTAAGAAGATGTTGTAAATTGTGAATAATATACTACAAGAAATATAGACAAAAGATATGGGGAGTAGAATGTAAAGATCATTTTATTCAAATGTCTTCATGTCTCATTTGTGTGTCCTTTACAATGGTGAATGAACAAACCTATTTATAGGTTGAGAAATTATTCCAAAAGTCATCATATTAAGTATCATAATAAATGGATACATTCTTATCCAAAAAGGTTCATAGAACCAAGGGAATACACATAGATGATAAGTATCAATTTATGGATAAATTTAATGGACAATCCACTTAGTTCAATGAATTTATAACACTCCCCTTTGGATGTCCATAGATAATGTGTTTCGTTGAAACCTTACTAGGAAAATCCAGTGAAAAAAAGCCTAGTGAAGAAAAAAGAGTACACACATCTCATAATACGCTTTGAGTGCTACCTCATTAAAAATCTTACCAAAAAAATCCAATTTGGACAAATTAAGGAAAAGAGTATAGCTCGTATTTCACTCCCCCTGATGAAAGCTTTACTTGATAGCTCGGAGATAACGCATTTCAATCATATATCTCAACTTCTCAAATGTTGATGTTGGCAATGTCTTAGTGAATAAATCTGTAAGATTTCCACTAGAACAAATCTTTTGAACTTTTATCTCGCCATTTTGTTGAAAATCATGTGTGAAGAAGAACTTTGGTGAAATGTACTTTGTCCAATCTCCTTTGATGTATCCTTACTTTAATCGAGCTATACATACATCATTATCTTCATACATGGCGGCTGGAATATCTCTTTTCAAACAAAAATTACACAGTTTTCGACATCTGCATAATTAATAATTTGTATGTGCACCAATTACACTAGTACATGAAATTTTTCAATCATTTTCATGAGATTGAAATTGATCTTTCTTTATATTAAGCAATCTCACAATCATTGGAGTACTCAATGGAATTGCTTTAAGAATTTTCAAATCCTTCAAGGATTTTCATAGAACATTCATCGTCTAGCTTGACATGACAATCATTCATTACACATATGCAAGAATTTCATCAATTGCCACACTGAAACAAGTCTCGTTGCATCCACCACGTGAGAGTATATCTCTATTTAATAATGTCAGGATTTTTGCAAAAAAATCCTTTATGCCCCAAGGCACAAATCATACTTTACATCTTACGGTTATACTTTTGCACAATAATTTATTTGTACCTCACTGACACTATATCTTGATCCATAGACTATAAGTCCAAAACGTCACTTTTCAAAGTGAAACATAATATACTTGAATTGTGCATTTCATTTGGCCAATCACTTATCTGTCCATATTATATGACAGATTTGAATTCAAGATCCTCATCATCATTTGTAGCATTGAGCGCTACTTCATATCAAAGACACCGTCGACGGTCTTTTGACTCGATTCCAATATGACATAACTTATCGAGATCTCTTCATATTTCATCATTTCAGGTACTTGAACCTTTGCCAAGGTTTTATGAAGTGTTATGTCATCGTGTTACTTTTAAAGTACTTGCCTCATTATCATGACCATCTTAATCATTTGCTCCTCTCCTTCCTTAAGAAGTTTTTCATTTGGAATCGATTGGTCTATCACGATTCAGACATACCATAGACTATATCTTTCAAGTACTTCTCATTGGAGCATTTATAGCTGAATTATAACATAAGGTCAGCAAATTCATCTGGCAACTAATTTGCAACATTATGCAAATAAATTATCTCTTGAACTTCAAATTCACTTTTTTGAACGAGGATCTAAATAATTTATCTTATAAGTTTCAGTTGTCAATCATCACTTCCCCTAATGATAGAAAATCTAACATTCGCCCAAACTTCATTTGGGGATCCATCTTTGTGTGTGCTGGAGCAATCAAATCAGACATCGCATATTCAAATTTTAAATAGAAATTATTTGGTTCCTAACCTTGAACCAATTTGATAGGGGACCTTTGTTGGCTTGATGCGTACAAGTGTTGCTACATGTTAAATAAATTCATCTCATACCAAATTTCTTTTTGGGAGATTTATTCTCATAACTAATGGTTTAACTATAATTGGAGGCATACAATTTCTGCTAAATCAACCAGCATTATCAACATAATTTCATAGTTTGGAATTGTGCTTTTAATTTTGACAATTCGAGCAAACAACCATACAAAAATCAATTTTATAAGTTGACAACAAAGCACATGTGTCTATCCCATAAATGCAACTATCATATAGTTGCAAACGATCCACATGGCAGGTGAACGAGCTCATATTCACCTTTTTATATGTTCCAAAAACTTCAGGGAATACAATCCCAACCTTAACTGGTATAATGGTACAATAATTATTTTATTATTAGAACAAGCAACATAAGAGAATTCTTGAAGAATCTTTTATTTCTTCATCATAAAGCCACATGAATTCTCAGTTACTTTTGCATCACATTTGAACCGGAATGGCCCACTGGTCATGCCAACTGATATTTATTTTTCTCAAACCTCCCGTAGAGGTGAGTTGTGACATATAACATTATTCTCAAACCTCTCATAGAAGTGAGTGGTGGCATATATACAACCCATAATGATTTATTACATCATGATCCATTCTCTTTCAGAATGATTGAGCATTCACGATGCTTATCACAAGTCACATTCTCTTCAAGGAATGAACTAATCATTTATATGTTCTTCATAATTTGCATTATAAGCACATTGGCATGCCTTTGCATGACCCACCTCAACATCACTTTGAAAGGTCAAGTGTACCACCACTTTGTCTTCCTTTCTTTTGATGGAGGATTTTTATAAATATATCAAATTATTAGATCGCACAACGACCACGGATCTAATGACCTTTCATACCATTTTGATGATAAAATTATTTTCACATATTGAAAGTCTATTTGAAGAACTCATATTATTCTTCCTTTTATAATTACTACAATGATGACTATTATAATTTTGTCTCTTCATGCCCTTATTCATACATTCAATCACTTGTCATCTTTCAGATTTATTATTCACTGCTACAACATTCATATGATAGAATGGAGCAATTGGGCGGAATCCAAACTTATTAGTATTGCTACCACATCCGCTTTATGGAATGGAGCAAATTCAATGGGACATGACTTTTCATCAAAGTCTTAGTCATCATTATAGCATCACTATGGTGCATTGAGACTCAAACTCGATGTTTTACCCATATATGGCGTATTATGCCATAATTCTATGAGACTCAGACCCAATTCTTATCATTAAGGTGCATCAAAACTCAAATTGATGTCTTATCCAATTGGTGCGATAGAAACATGAGTCTACCGTCTTACCCTCAAACATTTTTCATTACGGTGCCCCCCCCCCGAGACCGATTCGTTTGGTCCGACAGGGAGAGTGGAAAGCCTTAGTGGGATCATCGAAACACACAAAACATATTATTATGACTTTATGAAAATTATTTTGTGTGATCAAAAGATCTTCTAAGTTTTCCTGGCGGACTTTAACCTGATGTCTTACCCTTTTGGTGCGATGAGACTTGAATCCACCGTCTTACCCTCAACCAATGGTATAATAGACCAAAGTACAACATGAATCACCCTTTGAGTCTTTCAAAATATTGAAATAAAATTCATAAAATATAATCAAAATAATATTTAAACTCATGCTACCAAAACTTTATACCTTCTTCCATTTAAGGAACTTTGTGGAGCAGAGAATATTCAGCTAGTAGTAGTATATGCCTGATTTTATGCGCATATAATATCTTGATTGCAGCAATTATCTTTTTTTTTCTTCTTGTTTCTCATAGCGAGATCAACAAGAACATGAGCTAAAGAAAAACTAAAACTCAACCTCAATTGGCTAGAGTCTCGTGCTGATAACGTGTTGCAAAATATGAATAATATACTATAAGAAATATAGACAAAAGATATGGGGAGTAGAATGTAAAGATCATCTTATTCAAATGTCTTCATGTCTCATTTGTGTGTCCTTTACAATGGTGAATGAACAACCCTATTTATATGTTGAGAAATCATGCCAAAAGTCACCATATTAAGTATCATAATAAATAGACACATTTTTATCCAAAAAAGTTCGTAGAACCTAGAGAATACACATGAATTATAAGTATAAGTTTATGGATAAACTCAATGGACAATCCACTTAGTTCAATGAATTTATAACAGAAGAAACATAAGCTTAAAGTAGGTAAATTAACAATTAAAAATGTCCCCTTGGACTCTGACTGTTCTATTAGAGGCTGATTTTTAAATTTCACACATCTAAAAGGAGTGTATTCATGTTCTTTATGGCATAATAAGTGTCTATAAGAAACTCAACCAGACCAAGATGGAGCTCTATCCATTAAACTAGTATTATTGTCGATATATAATAAGTTAGCTCATTATAACAATTTATCTAGAATCTCTAGTATTAGTAGTAACAATGTAACAACCGTTTAACTATATTATAATATATCTTTTTTATCAACAAAATAAAAGTGCCTATAAGGGGTCAAGGCTATCAAATTGAGGAAGATAATTATAACCAAAATTAATATAGATGTGTCGTGAATAAAATATTTCAAAATTAGAGATATTCCAAATATGAAACCATTCATCTTTTTCAACCTTTAGTCAATAGTAACGTGGGAGTGGAGCTAAACTTTCAATCTCTGTTCAACACTATGATTGGTTTCCATTTGGAATTTCAGGGACTCCATTTTTCTCAGTGGGAAGTTCATTGTAACTACTTACTAGTTGGTTTGTGATTTAGTGCCCGTTTAGATTAATTTATTTCAAGTAGTTTTTTAGTTTTGAAAGTGTTTGGAAAGATTATAAAATGTTTTTAAGCATTTATTTTTAGGCCAAAAAAGTTAAAATAAGTCAAAAATCAAAAGTAATGTACCATCTATTTATGACTTTTAACTTTTGACTTATAAGTTATTCCCTAAGTCCCATATAGTTGATCATTATACTAAAAATAGTTGTCTCATATTAGTTGATTACTTTACTAATTGCATGTTTGGTATTACTGCTAAAAACAATTTATTATTAGAAGCGCTTTTTAAAAATGGCTATTCAGAAAAGTGCTTTTGAAAAAAAAGCAATTTATGTTTGACTAATTCATTTGAAAAGAATTTTTCATAAGCAAATTGCGTGTGACTGATCTTTTTTAAAAAGTGCTTTTTAGAGTCAATTACAAAAAAGGACAACTATTAATGTCTTCTAATATTAAAATTAATTTATAAAAAGAAACTATTTTAAATATCTATGATTAAAAAAATTAATTAAAATTTTATTTTTATTAAATTAAAATGTACATGTTTAAATTTTAATCAACATTATACTTTTTTGGGAGGCTAAAATCTTTAGTTGTTATTTTTTTTCTTTTTTATAATCTCGCAAAAATATTGTTGTTACTTTTTTTCTAGTTCTGCAAAATCATACGTAAAATAATAATATATAAACTTAAAACAAATTAGAAAATTTATTATATAAAAATAAAAAATAAAATTTAACCAAACTTATGAAATATGCTAATAATTCATACGAATATATATATATATATATATATTTGTTTCTACTTCTGCTTTTTTTTAAAAGCAAAAATTTAAGCTTATTCCCAACAACAGAAAAATTGTTTTTGCTTCCATTTAAAAGCATTTTTACTGATTTGTCAAACACTTATTTTTCAACAAAAGTGTTTTTCTCAAAATAAGTGTTTCTGGCCTCCTAACAACAATGTCAAACAGGCTCTAAATCAAGAAAGCATTAATTTAATTTTTTCTATATTACCCTTGCAACTAATTCTTTCTGAAAGTGCTCACATTTGTTTGTAAAATTCCAAGAAGTTTTTTAAGGGGTGAATTAGTAAAATCATCTTCTTATTTATGATTTCTTAAGTACCGCGCAAAATAGAAAGTGATCAACTAATATGGACGGAGGGAGTACTTTTAGGGAAAAAGACAAATATATCGTTGAACTATCGAAAATGATACACGTATACCCTTCGTTATACTATTGAGACACCAAAGTCCCGTCCAAAAAGTAGAGCAACTTTTATATATCCTTCACAGACAGACATGTGTCCTAAATCTTGTGCATCTACTTAATACTTTACTTAAAACTTTAAAAAAAAAACACCCCTATTAATATTTTGAACCCACCCGATCCACAATCAATATAAAATAGTCATTCATTTTTTTTGTTATGTAATAGAGAAAATAGCCAAATCACCCCTCAACCTATAACCAGATTACCAACTACACACCTATACTTCACGAGGGTCCTATTACCCCCTAGACATTTTCAAAATGAAATATATATCTCCTTAAAATCGAACACCCAGATTCGCACCAAGTAGTAATATGCACGCGCCCTACCACGTAATATTACCTTTTTTTATATAAAAAAATAAAAAAAATTCTCTATTATGCTTTTTCCTTTTATATTTTCCTTTTCTGCTTTTCTTTTGTCATTTTCCATTCCTCTTTTTCTTTGTCTTCAACAATGCTATTCAGCTAAAAAAATGTCTTTTTAGATAGAATACATTCCATAGACTACTATATATCCAACAAAATCTTGATGTTCTTTATTGAAGCTTTAGGAGAATGAGAAACTCCATTGTCGGAATCACTTCTGCTTCCACTGCTAGTATTGAAATTAAAACAATGCTTTGAAAAATTACTAGTAAGCAACACTAGTTAGCCGAAATGAGGATACCAGTGTTGGCTAGCAGAGAGACTAGTGTTGATTTCGATTTAACAATGTTAACCTAAGAAGTTTGATGGATTATTGCAACCATTTCATTAAATGGATTTTCTCCATTAATTAATTTGTTGTCCAATGATTTTGTAAATATATTCTTCTAAGTTAATGGGTTTGTTACCCAATGAATTCTTCTTCATTTTTACACTAAAGTTCAGTCCTTTTGACTTTCGATTTTAATTTCGAGTTACCGCAAAAATTTCAAATCGGTGAAAAGTGAAGCTACAGTGTTTGAAAATGAGAGTTGGCATAGTGATAAATGGATGATGCCGGCCTAATGGTGGAGGTGAGTTGATGTTGCCCTGTTACAGAGGAAAAGAAAGAAGAGGAAGAAGGTAAAAATGAAAAAATAAATAAGAATAACATAAAGTATAAAAATTCAAAAAAAAAAAACTGAAAAGTAATATGAAATAAAAGAAATACTTAATTATTTTTATTGCCTCTCACTCTCTCAAAGAGAGTGAACTACACCTTCTTTGTCACCTCAGCGTTTAGGGAGCAAATAACTATATTTTAAAATAGTCAAGGGAGGTAATAGATTAAGGGGGCATTTGACTATTTTCTCTATGTAATATAATTGATTACTTGCTGATAAAAATAATTTTAAAAAAAAAATACTTTCATCTTCAAGAAAGAAGTCTGTTCATCTTCCCAAAAGTTTTGTACAATAGTGCATCAACCCCTTCCAATAACACAAATTGATTTGTATAATATTATTAATCTTGGACAAAATTAAAAGGCCAAACACATATGCAGATACTTAAACTTGTCTCTAAATTTCATTTTGGCACTCCAACTCAACCTTGTTTCATTTTAACCCTTTAACTCAATTTTTTATGTTTCATTTTGGCACTTTTAAGTGATGTGGCAGAGTGTGTGCATCACACTTTCTCTAAGAGAGTGAAATACAAAAAAATATTTTTTAAAAAATAATAAAAGATTAACCCTTCAACTCTATATTTTTTTATGTACCATTTAAACACAAAATACTAATTTTATGATTTCTTTATTTTTATATATGCTCTTCAACTGCAATTTTGTATTTTAAAAATCGTCATACATCCGTTAGTTATTGTAAAAAATTCAAATTGACGGATGATCATTGATTATTTTTTTTAAAGTAACAATTTCTTTTTGAGAGTTTCCCTGTATTTTTGCGTGAAAAATAACCGACAAAAGTGCATTGATTTTTTTTCTTAAAGAAAATCAATGACAACCCAACGAAATCTATCAAGTTTCAACATTTTTTTATAGTGTTATTGATTAGCAATGAACATGAGTTTTTTTTACTCGTATTTAGTTGAATGAAAAATTAGAAAGCTGGTATATGAGTTAGTCCAAATAGATTATATATGGAAAAAAAATATATGGTGTTATTTAATTTAATTAATTATTTTTAAAAGAAAATCAACACACTTTTATCGATTATTTTTCCCACAATAATGTACAGAAACTCTAAAAAAATGATGTTCATCCATTATTTTTTTAAAATAAAAAAAGATATGACGTTGATTTTTAAAATGAAAAAGTGGAAATGAAGAACATAAATAAAAATGAAGAAACTTTTTATGTTGTATTTTAATGACAAGTTTCTTCATTTTTATTTATGTTCTTCATTTCCACTTTTTCATTTTAAAAATCAACGTCATATCTTTTTTTATTTTAAAAAGTTTTTTTTTTTTAAAATAATGGACGAACATCAATTTTATTTATTTTTTTTAAGAGTTTCTGTACATTATTGTGTGAAAAATAATCGACAAAAGTGGGTTGATTTTATTTTTAAAATAATAATTAAATTAAATAACACCACAAGTTTTTTTTTCATATCTAATCTATTTGGACTAACTCAAATATCAGCTTTCTAATTTTTCATTCAACTAAATACGAGTAAAAAAAACTCATGTTTATTGCTGATTAATAACACTATAAAAAAATGTTGAAACTCGATAGACTTCGTTGAGTTGTCATTGATATTCTTAAGAAAGAAAATCGACGCACTTTCGTCGGTTATTTTTCAGGCAAAAATACAGGAAACTCTCAAAAAGAAATTGTTACTTTTTTATTAAAAAAAAAATCAATGACCATCCGTCAATTTGAATTTTTTAATGGTCATTGATTTTTTTACAATAACTAACGGATGAACAATAATTTTTAAAATGCAAAATTGTAGTTGAAGAGCATATATAGAAATAAAGAAATCATAAAATTAGTATTTTGTGTTTAAATGGTACATAAAAAAAAATAGAGTTGAAGGGTAATTCTTTTATTATTTTAAAAAAAAAATACTTTTTTTTTGTCTTTCACTCTCTTAGAGAAAATGTGATGCATACACTCTGTCACATCACTTAGAAGTGCCAAAATGAAACTTAGGCACAAGTTTAAGGGTCGGCCAAATTAAAAGCTTTCCAACAACAAAAAATTGATGGTGCACCGAAATATGCTTCAAAATCTATTTGAAGAATATTTCAAACCCTTTCAACGACAATCTATTTAAGCTTGAAATTTTCAATTTCATTGCAATCCATTTTGAAGTTTGGAGTTTTATCCGTCAATGGTGGTAAAATTTTCAACCACTTTCAAGAACAACAAAAATGTAGACCCACTTTAAAGCTTGAAGCTTATTTATCAATGGTGAGAGTATTTTCAATACCTTTCACCAATAAATCAATTCGAGTTTGAATTTTTCGATTCAATTACAAACTCACTTTTAAGCTTGAAGTTCCGTCCGTCAATGATAGTAGTTTTTGACCCCTTTCAACAACAACAAAAAATTCAATTTGAACAAAAAATTGAAATGAGTCTCTTATTTTTCATTGAACGCACATTGCTATTGTGTTCTTGTTTTCATAAAATTTGGAGAAGGACCGAAAATGAAGATGAATTGAAAAAGAACGCAAAATTTTGGGGTGTATTTGTTTGGGTATATTATTACAGTGTTGGTGACTGGGTGGGTTATAATATTTGGGCGAGATTTTATTAATCCAGGTGGGTCTTCAATTTTGGGTAAATTTAAGTAAAATATCGGATAGATGCACAAGACTATCCATCCGTTAGTGTTAAGGATTCAAGTGCTCCACTTTTTGAATGGCAAGGACTCTAGTATATCAATAGTATAACAAAAGGTATATATATGCCATTTTCGATAGTTAGGGATATATTTATCCTTTTTTCGTACTTTTTATAAGCTCATCCAAACATGCCATTAATAGTGGGGATTTTCTACTTCAGTATCCCCAAATCCAGAAAAAAACTTCCCGCCCATACTATGTCTAATAAAGTTTTTGCGGTCATTTTCGGAACGATATTATATTCAGAACAAGAAGTAATAATAGATACGATATAGAGACTGGAGTTGCCTAATTGCATTAAACGAAACAAACAGGGATCATATGAAGTCCTCAAAGTAGCAAAACCGTAGAGAATGAAAATGAACTCACAGAAACATAGGCGTCAAGCAGAACAGAAAACGAGACCTAAAAGAGACCTACAGCTCGTTATACATGTAAATATACCAAAGATCATAGGACGCAAAGCACGTAGAAAAAGCTAATGAATGGTGCCCCAAGTGTATAATATAATAATACAAGGCAACGCAACCATGTCATACACAACAAACTATGATTGAATAATTAATTTTCTTTTGCCAAGGTTGCTGGGGAGGGAATTATTTCTAGACTACAGACATCTTTGAACCCAACTGTGGGCTCTCTGATATATAAATATATAATACGATACAGTAGGGAGTATCAAGGAAATGCTGGAAACCTTAAGGAGGCACACAATGGCAATCTCTAAGCATTCAGAGCTACCGCATAGACTGGCATTGTAGCATTGACTCCTTAGGGCAGTGTACTCAACACTGTAAATTCCTCTACCAAAAGATATTCACAGAGTAATGCTACATTTCCTTTGAAATCAGGCTGCACAATACAAAATTGTAACATCTGCTTCCAGCTAAATGCATCATTTTAGCCGCAAAAACTCAAGCTCCTGTGAACATAAATATTCATAAAGGGATAAGGGTCTGAAAAATACCCAACTTTGGTCGGATTTGCTGTTGCAATACTAAACTTTCATGAGGACCTATAACCTCCCTAGACTATTTAATATCGTATTTTTTACCTCCTGAACTATTTTAATAGTGTATTTTAAAGGTATATATGTGCCCACGTGGACACATTACTATTTATAATTTTCCATTATTTTTTATGTCCACGTGGGCAAATATATATGTTTAAAATACAGTATTAAATAGTCTAGGGAGGTAATAGGTCCTGATGAAAGTTTAGTATCGCAACAGCAAATTCGACCAAAGTTGGGATATTTTTCACACCCTTATCCCTATTCATAATAATAAAGCCGTTAGTAATAATATTCTCAATTGTAGAATAAAGACGGGCACAAGCATGCCGCTCAACAAAAGATGCATAGGCCTAGCCATTGCATGGCCCCTTTCAAGTAAACTGTAACTTTAAATCTCCAACTCACAGATCATGCCTAAGCCCAACTTCTAGAATCTTTATAGTAAAAAATACTTGGATGGGTATCTTTTAATAAAGTAAATTATGTATGTAATATATATGTATTATAATTGTTTTAAAATAAATTATGCTTGTTCTGTGAAAAATTTACACATTATATTAAAATGTGTGATAAATATATTATTCATCAATAAAATTTGTGTTATATGTGTTTTATAAATTGTTCCCCGTAATATATATTAAAACTGTATTATAAATGTATTAAAAGTGATTAAATGAAAAAAAATGATATCACTATAAATGGTAAATATTTTCTTAATATAGTATATTTATGTAAGTTTCCCATGTTTATATGCTCGACCACCAACACACCAAAACGAAAGGGTTGCAAGATTATCGGTGATACTTGAGCTATTTCTGGACCAACTTAATAAATTCTGCAATTCAAAGAAAAGAAGAAACCTGCAGGCTCGTTTTTCCACATCCATTCCTGAGCAGCTTGAATCCCCTGTGAAGAGTAAGAAGATGAGGTGATATGTAGGGGTGGCAATTTGAGCCCATATTGATGAAATGAGTCTACTTTGTCTATATTTAATGACTTGGACCACTCATATTTTAATGGAAAAATTACTTAAATACACAACACTTCTTTACCTATTCTCAATATTTTCCTACTCTTTTACTAAAATACAAAAATCCCTTATTTTCCCCCAATTCAACTTAACCGGATACTTTATTAGTTTAAGTATCTGCCCGTTATTAATTAAAGTATCCGCGCTGCTATATTATGCATCCGCCCGTTAATTAAGTATCCGTGCTGCTAACAACTTAATAATTTAAGTATCCGCTCGTTATTAATTAAAGTATCCGCGCTGCTATATTATGCATCCGCCCGTTAATTAAGTATCCGTGCTGCTAACAACTTAATAATTTAAGTATCCGCTCGTTATTAATTAAAGTATCCGCGCTGCTATATTATGCATCCGCCCGTTAATTATTAAAGTATCCGCGCTGTTATATTAAGTATCCACACTGCTATATTATGTATCCGAAAAACACTAAAAAAAGGAATTTTTGGTAATTAATGAAAGAGTAGGGAAAGGAAGTAATTTCTTTCTTATACTATGTCATTTGCCTAATTTTTACTATTTTAATTGGTCAAATATGGGCTTCAATCTATTTTATGAGTCTCTACAAATATGGTCAAAATGGTTTCAATATGGACATCCATATTGACCAATAATAAATTACTTAGTTTTCACTTCCACTCAAAAAATTTAATTGTGCTAAAAATTAAAAAAATTAATATTAATTTTTAAAAATTCAATTAATTTTCAAACTTAATTGAAAAAATAGGGGTAAGTTGATGGAAGGAGGCACCATGGAGGTGGGGGGTGCCCGGGGAGGGGGTAATCACTAATATGGCAGTCAAATGCACCACAAGAAGTTCATCATCCATTATACAACAGTAAAATAATATTGTTGACCCTTTTAGAAATTCATTCTTTATTAAACTACTGCTCTGAAGACCCTTCTAAATGTTTCATCAATGCAACTTTACGACTTTTTCAGAAATATGTATGTATAATTGTTGCATTATGAAAGTACAAGTAGATCAAAATGTTGGATTCTAGATTCATGTTAAAGAAATATTCTCAAACATTAAAAAATTAAAAATGAGTGTAACCTAGATAACTCAAACGCTCAGCAATGACTTGGAGCATGAAGAACAATAAATCAATGTTAATAGATATATCTTTTGTAGCTTAAGATATTATTTTTATTTAGAGAAGGTTTTGTTTCATATCCTTCAAATTAAGCTTGCCAAAAATAGTCATAACTCACACTAAAAATATTTAAAAGAGCCGAATGAGAAGGAAAAAAAGAAAAATATTAAAAGGACGAAAGGTTTGTCCAAGTGAGATCATATACATACCAAATGAAAAATAATCAATACAATTTTAAGTAGACAACAAAAGAGCAAGAAAAAACATACATTAAAGGGAGTAAACTATAATATATCAATGATGATAAGAAATTATTCTAACCAGAAAATTTCACATGTTTTGAAATAACATACCTCAAAAAATTAACTAACACTTCAATCAACTTTCAATCCTTAAAGTACTCATAATATCCACTGATAAAATTTAGTAAAAATAGATAACAACAAAGTTATTATCTATGAGCATATGAGCATGCAAAGTTATTAACTCTCAGAGGATTTTCTAAAGAACACAAAATCTCATCCTTGTATGTGAAATAATGACGTTGTTGATGAAGAAATTAGAGATTTGTAAGGGCTTTTTTTATTGTACCTTCAACAATTCCAGTAGAGAAAACTTGCTTGAATACTCAATTAACGTTTGTTATTTAATTTGTACTAACAAATACTTATAATAATAATTTTGCAGAAAAAAACAACAAACTTTAAAGCATGTACTCAAAAATAACAATTAATAATATAAGCATAAATTAATGACTGTAAAAAACATACCAGGATCTGTAACAATAGAATGAAACAGAATGGAAAAAATCGAGTCCACTGAATGTACAGTGTCCCCTTAAAGAAATTATTCATCTCTAGTACCCTAGGTTTAAAGGAATAGATCCTTTCAGGATAGAACAATTCTATTCACCAGTGTATTGATACAAAAACAATGGTGTCAGTTAGGGGTGTACAAAACCGAACCGAAAACCGAACCAAATCGTAAATCGAGTCAACCCGGAAAAAAATCCGACTAGTGGTTTGGTTTGACTTGGTTTGGTTTTGAAAAATAAAAACCGACTATATTTGGGTTGGGTTGGTTTTAACTAAAAAAAACCAACCCGACATTAAATA
>NW_006239099.1:4701-26270 GCF_000226075.1 Solanum tuberosum | reverse complement strand
TTTAATTTCCTTTAATATTTAGTCATGTAACTAATACTTATTAAACTTAATTTTAGCATGATTTAGTACTTTTAAATTATGATCATTTTCATTATGACTTGTTAATTTGCAATATTTGTTTTACGCGATTTCATTATTATTATTTTTGTTGGATATTTTAGTGTCATTAATCATATCATATTGTGTTATATTTTTAAGAAACATCTTAGATAGTTGTATTTTGGTAGGACTAAAGAAATATTTGAAGTACAAGTAAATTATATGTTGTGTATGAATACTTTACCGGAAAAACCCGAAACAACCCGAAAAATCGAAAAATCCGAAAAAAACTGAGGTTGAAAAACCCGAGTTTTATTGGTTTGGTTTGGTTTATAAATTTAAAAATCCAACACAAATGGTTAGGTTTGATATTTGAAAAACCCGAACCAACCCGGCCATGTACACCCCTAGTGTCAGTGAATAATACAACAGGAGCAAAATACACAAATATTTAATTGTCCAAAAGAAGAAGAAGTTCAAAATTTTCGTTATTTTAAAATGAGAGGAAATTCCTCTATTTATAGACAATAAAAGGTAGTGTGAACAAATGTTTATTGTGTCTTATCAGAAAGGTCACAACTCTTTGAAAAAAGTTTACAACCCTTCGGAAAGGACACAAACTTTCATAAAAGTCACAACTTTTTCATAAAAAGTCGCAACTTTTCATGAAAGTCGCAACTCTTCCTAAAAAGTCGCAATTTTTCATGAAAGGGGAAGGCTAGTTTTGGAAATAAAATAAATTAAAAGAAAATTCTTGTTTGTGATGGCGCTACGTAGGCGGGTTGAGGGCTCTCTTTTATATATATATATATATATATATATGTGATTGATTCCTTGCTGATAAAAAAAAAAAAATCTTCCATCTTCAAGAAAGAAGTCAGTTCATCTTCCCAAAAGTTTCATACATGATACAACAGTGGATCAACTCCTTTCAATAACACAAATTGATTTGAACAATATTTTTAATCTTGAATAAATTAAAGGGAAAATACATAAGTACCCCCCAGCCTATGCCCAAAATCTCTGAGACACACCTAACCTTTACTAAGGTCCTATTACTCAACCGAACTTTTTTATATATAATTTTCTACCCCTTTTTGGCCTACGTGACACTATCTTGTGGGCCAAGTGCGTGTTGACAATTTTTTCAAGGATAGTGCCACGTAGGCCGAAAAGGGGTAGAAAATTAATTAAAAAATAAGTTTGGGGAAGGGGGATTAATAGGACCTTAGTAAAGGTTAGGTGTGTCTCAGGAATTTGGGGCATAGGCTGGGGGGTACTTATGCATTTTCCCTAAATTAAAATCTATTTCAAGAATATTTTCAACCCTAGACAAAGCTACTAAATCAAAATCAAAAGCTTTCCAACAACAATAAATCGATGGTGCACTGGGATATGCTTCAAAATCTTTTTCAATTCATCAAATTCTATTTGAAGAATATTTTCAAACCATTCAACAACAATCTATTTGAGCTTGAAATTTGCAATCCATTTTGAAGCTTGATGTTGTATGCGTCAATGGTGGTAGAATTTTCAACCCCTTTCAACAACAATAAATCAATTTGAATTCAAAATTTTCAATCTATTGTAGACTCACTTCAAAGCTTGAAAGTTTATTTATCAATGGTGAGAGTATATTCAATACCTTTTACCAACAAATCAATTCGAGTTTGAATGTTTCGATTCAATTGCAGACTCAATTTTAAGCTTGAAGTTTTGTCCGTCAATGGTGATAGTATTTTCAACCCTTTTCAACAACAAAAAATCGATTTGAACAAAGAATTGAAATGAGTCTCTTATTTTTCATTGAAAGCACATGCTATTGTGTTTTTGTTTTGGTCAACTTTGGAGAAGGGCTGAAAATAAAGATAATTAAAAAAGAACGTAGAATTTGGGAGTGTTTTTGTTTGGGTACATTATTAAGATGTTAGTGAGTGGGTGGGTAGGTTATAATATATAGGCAGGTTTTTATTAATCTGGGTGGGTCTCTGATTTTGGATTAAAATTAAGTAAAATATCAGGTATGCACAAGATTGGATACATGTCCGTCTATTGGTGTGAAGAATACAAATGCTCCATTTTCTGAACAGCAAGAACCCTAATATCTCAATAGTATAACAAAAGATGTATGTATACCATTTTCAATGGCTAGGGTGTATTTATCCTTTTTCCATACTTTTTATAAGTTCATCCAAACAGGTCATTAATAGTGGGAGTAATAAGAGATATACGATAGAGTTGCTTAATTGCATGAAACGAAACAAACAGGAGATCATATGAAGTCCACAAGTAGCAAAAACCGTAGAGAAGGAAAATGAACTCACAGAAATATAGGCGTCAAGCAGAACGGAAAAACAAGACCTAAAAGAGCATGTAAATATACCAAAGACCATAGGACACAAAGCACGTAAAAAAAGCTAATGAATGGTGCCCCAAGTATATAACATAATAATACAAGGCAACGCAACCATGTCATACACAACAAACTATGATTGAATGATTAATTTTCTTTTGCCAAGGTTTGCTGGGGAGGGGATTATTTCTAGACTACAGACATCTTTGAACCCAACTGTGGGCTCTGATATATAAATATAATACGATACAGTAGGGAGTATCAAGGAAATGCTGGAAACCTTAAGGAGGCACACAATGGCAATCTCTAAGCATTCAGAGCTAACGCGTAGACTGGCATTTTAGCATTGACTCCTTAGGGCAGTGTACTCAACACTGTTAATTCCTCTACCAAAACATATTCACAGAGTAATGCTACATCTCCTTTGAAATCAGGCTGCACAATATAAAATTGTTACATCTGCTTCCAGCTAAATGCATCATTTTAGCCGCAAAAACTCAAGCTCCTGTTAACATAAATATTCATAATAATAAAGCTGTTAGTAATAATATTCTCAATTGTAGAATAAAGACGGGCACAAGCATGCCGCTCAACAAAAAATGCATAGGCCTAGCCATTGCATAGCCCCTTTCAAGTAAACTGTAACTTTAAATCTCCAACTCACAGATCATGCCTAAGCCCAACTTCTAGAATGTTTATAGGAAAAATTACTTGGATGGGTATCTTTTAATAAACAATTACTGATTTTAGCGATCTTTTTATTTATTACCATTTAAAGCAATACTATGATAAATCTGCAATATGTATTAAAAGTGAATTATGTATGCAATAGATATGTATTATAATTGTTTTAAAATATATTATGCTTGTTCGGTGAGAAATTTACACATTATATTAAAATGTGTGATAAAATGTGTGACAAGTATATTATTCATCAATAAAACTTGTATTATATGTGTTTTATAAATTGTTCCCCGTAATATGTATTAAAACCGTATTATAAAGTGATTAAATGAATAAAAAAATGGTATCACTATAAATGGTAAATATTTTCTTAATATAGTATATTTATGTAAGTTTCCCATGTTTATATGCTCGACCACCAACCCACCAAAACAAAAGGGTTGCAAGATTATCGGTGATACTTGAGCTATTTCTGGACCAACTTAATAAATTCTGCAATTCAAAGAAAAGAAGAAACCTGCAGGCTTGTTTTTCCACATCCATTCCTGAGTAGCTTGAATCCCCTGTGAAGAGTAAGAAGATGAGGTGATATGGCAGTCAAATGCACCACAAGAAATTCATCACCCATTATACGTACTGATAGTCCTCAATTTATTCATTAGAGAACTACACCGTAAGCAGCACATCACAAAATAATTGAGGATCCTTTGATCAATCAACTCATTCCTTACTGTTACTACAGATAATGCATTACTCACGCTACATAGTTATACCATATATGTTGGCGAAAAACAAACACCATATATGTTGGCGAAAAACAAACACCATATAAAAATCTATATCATTAAAGATTTTTTTTGGCGAATAAAAGGACAAAAAAAGTTTAAAATCTAGCAGAAAGTTGGATGGCAGAGAACGTAAAGCAGGATACAACAAATGGCCCTTCTGGCTCAATTGAAGCTTACAGGTTTCTTTGAGCATTAATAGAGTGAAGGTTGCACCAAACTGCCTTCACACAAAAGAAGAAATCCCCGTGAGAAAGCAGATTAGGGGTTGAGGAAACAGACATTGGTGATGCCAGCCACTATTTTGCTAATTCAACTTAAAGCCATACTTTAAGTTGAACTCTTATTAGACTAGAGAAAAAACAAAACCAAATAGAGACAAGGAGCACTTGGACCCGGAGAAAACACATACCAATAGAACAGACAATTTTCATCTTTTCCCTTCTCAGCAATTGGTTGTGCTGAGGGGGAGAAATATGGACACAGGTATTTTGTCAAGTACTGTGGCAAGGGACTGTAGAAGCCATGTCAGGGAGAATCTCTCATCTTCAGCACAAAGGGTAATGCAGAAGGCAGGTATCAGCAGAATACAAGCACACAGATGATTTCATTACCAAACACTAAGTTTAAGATATTTCTATATCTTTTAGATACTTCACAAGGATTCAAATTGAAGAGACAAGATGGCAATATATGACTTGGTAGCTGAAGCAGAAGAAAAATGCTCTCAGGCACGTCTATCGAGGATAGGAACTAAACTATTTTCGTTTACAAATGACTTCTTTTTGGGGCACTTGGACGTCATGATCCTTTGGAGGAAACTAGTTTTTCTTCAATCACCCATTAGTGATTGTTTAAAAACTATATATTTTTTTGAGAATTAATACTGTTCATAAACTTGTTTAAAAACTAAATTTAAAGATTAAGGTGGATAACAGAATTTATTTATTGGCTGGTGACAAGTCATTCAAAATTATTACTCCCTCTATCCCTAATTATTGTCCACTTTTGAATTGACACACATATTAAGTAAACAATAATTGACATAGCCATTTTACCCCTATTAATTATGAAGTGGATGAACTAAAAACTTAAAATTTTCAAGAAGTTCTACCTTTTTCAAAATAATTAATTGAGGGTATAATAGGTAAAATATTGTTGTCCTTTCTTGATTTGTCAAAATGGACAAGTAATTAGGGAAAACTATAATAGGAAAAGTGGACAAATAATTAGGGATAGAGAGAGTAATATTATTTCTTTGAGAGTAGATACCAAAAATACTTTTTAATTATTTACCTATTTTACTTTTGATTGATAAAGTTATTTAATATCTACTGCGGGTGAAAATAAATGAAACTAGATGGTGACATGGCTGAAATCGACGTAATTATGGTGCCGTGGTCGGTGGTGTGCCTTTGACAAATGCACATGACCCACTTGAGAGATTTGTTTTTCCTTTTTTGTACACACTTCTTCATTACTAACTAGGGACAGAGGGGGTACAAGTTATCAAAATCAGGAACATGGTACGAATGGTTGGAGCGCAGAAGGAATTTAATCAGGAAGAGTCATGTTGTGGTTTTGTCATTCAATGTGTTTGACTTCGGAGCGGTGTGGCAATCTTCCCAGAAAATGGAATTTCAAAGATCATCTGGCAAACTTCTACCGTTCTCATAAATATAAATAATTTTGGCAGTATTAGTCTAGCACTTATGGTCCTCTTTCAAAGCAAATACAAACATCGATGTGGGAATGGAAGATCATTTTGGATAGATAATTGGCTTGGACAGGGGTCTTTAAAGATCATGTTCCCTGATATCTTCAGTTTAAGCTAACAACAGGATGCAACAGTAAATCAAATAGGGGCCCATCAGAATCGGAACTTGATCTTCAGAAGACCGCAACAGGATTGAGAGATACACAGAGTTGATGAGTTTATTTCTTCTCTGGAGCATTCAAAGGGTTTGAGGAACAAGAGGACAAACTAATCATCTTTTGATGATTTTATCCATACTGGTCAACAAGCTACATTGTGGCCTTGAAAACATATATGGAAAGTCAAAATTACATACTATGTAGCTCTTTTTGTTTGGCTGATCGCTAAAGAAGCCTGCCTGAATGGAGAAAAATTAACAAGAAGGGAAGGGGCATTCAGTTATGCTCAAAATGTCATCTCTAACAGAGTCAAAAAGTAACAGATCTGTTTATTCACCGAGCAATCACTAACCAGCTTTGGCAGCTTTTCTTAAACATGAAAGTTATCAGATGAACAATTCCTAGATTGACTAGTGCATTACTGGCATGTTGGAGAAACTTGGGCAGAGGTACCAGGCAGAAGAACAAATGGAAAATAATACCTGCTTGCATTTGGTGGACTATTAGGACGGAAAGAAATGCAAGATGTTTTGAAGATATACTCAAGTTCCATTCAGAAAATCAAGTTGAACTCTTACTTTTTCATTATGTGTAAAGAAGGCTTCATAGAATATTCTGAGTCTATTTTAGAACTTTAAGAATCTTCGTAAAATCCTCGTAAGTAGCACCAAGGATACACTGATTTTGATGTCACTTTGTTCTGTAAATATGGCAACTAGCACTGCCTTCATTCTGAATTTCTATAATACTCGTAACCTTTATTTTATTAAAAAAGACATGACTTAGCAGTTGATACTGTACATCACAAAATATAAATTCTACATCACCATCCTGGCATATATTTTACTGTGAAGAGAGCCATATTTTCTACAGTTGAGTCAAGAGTGAATGATCTACAAAGATTTAAAAATTATAAGATCAGAACAATGAGAAGCATAATGGTACCTGAATCGGTTGTTGACCTGTCATTCCAACTGGGTACTGGAAAATCAAAAACATATAATAAGAATTCCACTGAAATCCAAGTCCTATAATGAAAAATGGTTAAATAGTAAATACTAACCAGAGTAGCTTGAGAAGCTTGTTGCGATAGTTGAGGGCGGACCTGGGTTGGGGCATATGTTGGAAGCTGACTTCGAGGCTGTGCTTGCATTTCAGGAACTTGTTGGGAAGGAAACCCCTGTGGTTGAGCCTGATTATGAGACTGTTGGACCGACAGTTTTTGCTGTTGTTGTTCATATGATATCAGCTCCTCCGGCTTTTCCCACTAAATTTCAAAAGCAACGATTAATACTTAGTAGGTGGCCTAAAAGTATATAACTCAACCAGCAGGCACTATATAGTAGATGTTTACCCTGCTTTCTCCAGTAGTACTGCTGTAATAGTACTTGAATCCATCAGGAGATGTGTGCTCTGTCCAATTACATTTCACCAGACTTGTAGTCTGGTTCATTCCAGATGTAGCAGGAAGTGCATCTGCTTTTGGTTGGACAGCAGTGGCATTAGGTGCCGCTTGTTGAACAAGCCCAGGCCATGGAGACTGCAGGACAGTATACATTGTCAACAGCTAACCTCAATGTGCACAGTAACATTTACTCTTAATACTCGAATATTATTGAAATATTTATAGTTATGGAAAACACAAACTGAACCCCAACTAGAACTGGCTGAAACAGAACATATTTTGAACCATAGAACACACAGATTTAAAGAGAACAATGGCCAATAAAGACCATATATCATTCCAATACCATGGAAAATTATTTTCAAAAGGAAAAAATTGAGAATCTCAAAATCCTATGTTACAAGAAATTCTATTGTGAAAATATTCTCAAGTGTACCTGTTGTTTAGCATCTTGTGTGCCCTGCTGGACTGCTGAGTTTTGGCTAGATGGTTGCATGAGCTGCAATTGTTGCTGAAGCTGAGTAAAGGTTTGCCGCGATGATTGAAAACTCGCCTGCAGAGTTTGGGTCTGTTGAGACAACATCTGTGCTAGTTGCGAAGGTGGCCGTTGAAGATGTTGGACCGACTGCTGCTGGAAAGGCTGCTGGTTTGCATTTGCAGATGCAGCATGTATTTGCATGTTGTTACTTAAGGGTGTATGTCCAATGACAGGTGTCATATTGCGCTGCACCTGGGACTGAGAAACAGTTGATTGCCCAGTCAAACCAAGCGACTGCTGCGATGGCACTCCCTGACGGAAAGGACTTTGACCAGCAGAGTGGGACATTTGTACTTGATTTGTCTGCCCAAACAAAGCATGAGATGTTGGTCCCTGTGACATAGGTATTGACGCTGGAGGCTGAAACTGCACGGAAGATGGTATATGCTGTGGTGACTGAAGTGGCTTTTGTAGTGAAGAAATTTGTGGGCCAACAGTGGGGAATTGTTGAGCAGACTTGCCAACAAAAGACACAACTTAGCACAAAAACAACGAACACAAACCATTCTTATGATTGAAATAACATTAAGCAAGTTTCTATAAACACATACCAGTTGCGGTGTAGGAGCAGAAGAAGCTGCAAGTCCTGTAAGCATCCCATTTCCAGTGCCATTAACACTCCTGAAGGAGCCACCCTAAAAGTTTGTGCAGGCAGCATTAGAACAACACACCATTTCTATACATGTACAAAGTGTACTTTATATACATATAGAGAAACAATCTTCAGGATATACAATCAACAATTACTCAATCGAGAATTAGTCGAGGTCGATTTCTTCTGGAAATTGCATTTAAATAAGTTGTAGTCAGTAATCACTCATAAAGTAGTCCAATTAAGTATTGTGATACAGCCAAAGGTCACAACCATATACATGCTCTTCTACTTGAATTATGCCTAGCAATAAAGTTGATGCCACTTTAGCTCGCAGTTTGCTATTAGAAGTTCAGAAATATCATTCAGATTAGATCATCAAAACACAAATTGTGTAGAGAAAAACACTCTAAATTAGGCTCTAAAAACACACAATCCTAGAGGAATCAAGCAACAATTTGAACAGGGAACCCTAAAACCTGATGAGTGGAGATAAGAACACAATCACAGAGACATGATCATTTTATGCCTCTGTTCTATAAATTAGTATGTTAGCTTCTAAAAAGACATAGTAACAGATATAAATTATAAAGAAAAATCTTTGAATTTAAGAGTAACATGTGTTTTAAAAAAGTATGAGTAGTTAAGTGTTTGAATGCTACAAGGACAGGTAATAAATAAAATTCCCTCATTAACAAAAGCAGAAATCACCCAAAGAAATTTGACCCAGAATGCAATAAGAAGACATGTTCTGCAGATAAATCCAGGAATATATTACAGGTCTAAGAATTGGTTCTAGTTATATGACTAAAGCATGTAGCACATGGGTGCAGCATCATTTTTGGAGGGTCTGAGCAACATAGACCATGAGGTCTCAAATTCAAATCTCAGCGGAGGTAAAAAAACACTAGGTGATTTCTTCCCATCTGTATTGGTGGGAGGTAGCAGGTACCTGGTGGAATAATCGAGGTGAGTGAAAGTTGGCCCGGACATAACCGTCATTAAAAAATGACCATAGCATGTATTCGTAATAAGGACACTCAATCTAGTTTCCCAGGAAAGGGTAGGTAACAGATGGTGTAGGCCATTTGCAGTAGTCCATCCCTGATGTGTCTCTCTAATTCCAACCTAGCTAGACATTTTCGCAGGTACAAATATATGTCAAAGAACTGACTTGCTTCCCTCTGCAACAACTGACCACCAACACATGCAACAATTGACCACCAACATATGCAACAATTGACCACCAACATACTTAGAGGAAGTACATTACCAAGTTACCCTCGAGCTATATATTATATAGCTTTAGAATTCATTTCATATGAAAGCTTTTGAACCAAAAGGACAAGCACACAATTACATCAACACAGTGCATGATGGCAAAATTTAAACAAATATTGCAACTTTCCCCTCATAAACAGTTAATCTAACGGCAACAGAGGATTCAACATGTTTTCCTTACCAAAGCAGAAGGCACTGTGGTATCAGTGGATCTAGGAGGAAATTGATTTCCAAAACCATGCATCCCTTGGTTGGAAATTGGCCTGAAACCTTCAGGACTCATAGGACGCCAAGCACTAGGACCAACTTGTCCTTGCAAAGGCTCGCCAATATTAGGCGGTGGTCTACATACCAGAGAAAACAAAGAGTCTGAGTTCTAAATATTGCAGAAAACCTCAGTTGCAAATGCAAAAACTTAACTAATACCTAATCCCAGGTGTTGGGAAGCGAGGTCCAACACCAGGTCCACCAAAAGCTGGTCCACCACCTCTGAAAGGAGTGAAAAAGAGTGATAAAGCAAACTATAACTAATTAGCAGAACAACAAATGCACTGGTCAAAGCAAAGCCTACTCAGAACATCTTTGCTTTTATTAAAATAAAGAACATTGGTATCTCATGAAATACCTAGGTTGTTCTCCAGGTTTAGGTCTCTTAGGGTCAGCAAACCGAACAGTTAAAGGTTGATCGCACCCCTGGAATTGTAAAGGCAATTACAAATTGATAAAAGGGTTTAATAATGGTATCAAACAAGACAACTATTAAGATATCACAACCTTACCCTCATTGTATAATTTCCACTCAGAGAGTTTATAGCAGCCATTGCCATATCTCTATTAGAATATTTGACGAATCCACAACCTTCAAAGTAGTTATAGTTAAATTAGCGAGGGTGAATATAAACTACCAACAATAAATCCCAAGACTTCATGCTTGAATTATTGTTGCTAATATTCAGCATCCTTCGGTGCAAGTAATCAAGTACTTAACAGGAACTCATTAAGAGGCTGCTTGATACAAATGGATAAGAATAGTGTTAAATATGGTGTATAAGTAATGCTTGCATTAGTTATGCTGAAATTATTTCTTATGCGATGTTTGATTTGGTGTATTAAAAATAACATGTATTGCATAATTTCTATAGAAAGAAATATTTGTTTAAAAAAAATACCCTCCATAAAATATGATGGAAAGGATGTGACGACGGTTTTGAGGGGCAACTGTCTTTCATCATGCTAATATATGTGCATTAAAACCCACAACATTACTAATACCATGGATTTCCATGTATTAGTTATACATACCTTAATTCCAAATAGAATTGATGCTTCATTAGTTATACATAGGTTGAAAAAGTGTACCAAACAAGGTACTAGTAATACACAAAGCTAATGCATGCATTATTTTTTCTAATGCACTCTACCAAACGACCCCTAAGAGAACAAACCAGGACTATGGAAAAGCTAAGATTATATTTTTCCCTCAGCAAGGAAACGTCTAATTTTTCTTTTTAAACTATTAAATTAGTGAAAACAAAAGGAGTGTGTACTTCCTAGTGATATCTAAGAGAATATTGAAAAATGAAGTGTGAAGACAGGACAACATAACAATATGGCTCCAAAGACCATAATGTATTGTTCAAGATAAAAAAAAATTATATTGGACATCTAAGAAAGGATGAGCCTATAGGTAAATCTTTATAGCTAAAGCACCAATGGAATAGTTCAACAATAGTTTATAAGTCATAAGTTTGCTTCAACCTGAGATATGGAGATCAGAGCCTTCAGGCACTATCAGGGAAAAGAAACTGGGTCTCATCATATAGCAAAAGCACAGGATAAGGTGCACATTCATACAGAATAAAAAAGGAATCAATAACACAAACCACGACTTTGCTTCATATCATCACGCATGAGATAGACATCTTCCACACGACCATATGGTAAAAATATCTGAAAAGAATTGAAAAGAAATATTTAGTAGCTGTTTTTCAATAAAATATGAAAAGAAAACAAAAGCGAATCATTCAGAAAATTGTCAGCATTTCATAATCCATGCCAAATAGGTTGAAAAGAACAAGCTATGTACAGTGTGGTTGTGGTGTCACATTCATATGTCATAATGCAGCTATATGTGCGCATCACCCAATTGAAAAGTTTTCAGCGCCTCACTGGCAAGCAATCACTACTATAATCGATCAACGAAGACAGATGTACATGTATGCATGTTATGAAAATTTAGTTGGGTTTATAGATACAAGGCACAAGCTTTGACTTGTTGAGGCCGTCACATGCTATGCGCGTAGATAGATAGCTATCTATGCAAAAGATAAAATTCCAAACCGAAAAACAGAACATGAGAAAAGAAAAATATATCTTGGTAATGCATGTACATACTTCTTCAACTTCCTTCTCTGTAGCTTGTTTGTTCAGTGACCCAACAAATAACTTGTATTCAACTGCACCTATCAATGGGGAAGAACAAAAAATGTGTAACAAACTAACAAGCATAAAGTCCCTTTCAACCAAGTCACACGAAGTACTATCTGAACTAAAATGTTGAGGTACTTGGTAAAAGAGAGTAAAAATTACCAAGGCGTTCACGTTCACCATCTGCATACCTGACTTGAATAGGACCAATTCCCTGGTTAAATACACAGATGAATTACGAACTAAAAAATGAGCCAAACAATTTTCCAGTATCTCAGCAGTAGAATTTACCCCAGGCAAAGTATATTGATTGTGCAATGCTCTTATAGCTCTATCAGCTTCAGCTGAAGTACCATACTTAATAAAACAACATCCTGCAGAAGTCAAGTTTATATCCTGATATTATCAGATTCCACAAAGCTTCACCAGCAAGTACACACCCGCAAAGAAGAGTACATCATTCAGCAGCATAATACATTAGCAAGTAAACAGAATGGACTTTAAGGGATAGCAAAGGGGTAATAAGTCATTAATATAAAGATGAGAAGTCCATGACAACAAATCATATCGTTTTCTGATACGCAAAAGTAATAGTATAGTTTTAAAGCCCACAAAGCGTCGCACGAACACACATATATGATACTCATTCATTCCATCAACAGTGAAGCATACACGCTGCTTGTTTAAGTTAGCCAAACACACCACCCAAACAGGTAGGAATCTCTAACCGCAGTTATGAGATCCAACCAAGGTCACCTACTTCATTAACCCCCATATAAGACCATTTGAAGCCCCATTGACTTTACAATGTTTGACTATTCAAAGACAAAATTATGATAGTTATCAGCCTCTTCGTCTCAACCTTTCCTCGGTCACTGATGACTGAACTGAGTTGCTGAACTCAGACTTCTCAGAATGCCATTTTAGGCAGTCAGGTTGAAGATAAATGGAACTAAATCAAAGAACTGAGGGAACAATATATTCTGCAATTGTAACATCGATCCAGCATTCTTTTTCATTCAGTTAATTAATCACACAAAAACTAAACTGTAGAAGAGAAGAAGCATGCATGCATTATCCTCCCCAAACATTTGAGAAGTTAATTTAACAAAATACATTCTGTAGAAAGTGAGCAGTGAGCACTATTGATTAACTACAGCATAGAAGCTTGTAATTTTCTTTGTATCTCAGAGCATGCACTTCATAAAATCATAAAGATAAAAGTAAAAAATAAGAGCAGTTGCAACGACAACAACAAGTGTCATCTCAGAAACAAAATTAAAACTAAGGTGGAGAAACAGAGGAAATCTTGCAGCTGAGAACATCATTTGAAAATTAAAAGTTCAAATAGCACAAAACTTAATATAAATCCAAATACTCTAAGTGGGTGTTCTTCCACTTAATCATACAACATGAATGGGGCTTAACCATACACCACCTTTCATGTATGTAGTACAATCAAAGATTGCATAAATCAGGACAAGGTATGCAACTTATCACCGAAAACATTCAATCAAATATCATTATAGCCTGACGAAGATCAATTAACAAACACCTATAAAGAAGTGAATGAAGGCCAGAAATGGGGAACTGCATCAAAGCCCAAGAAGCAGACAATGGAAATAACTTAAATATGCAAAGCACAAAACAGAAACCAAAGTGAGAACCCCGTCACTGAAAATCAGTAACCTGACTCACTAGAGAATTAACTCATCAGCACCACTTTAACTGAAATACCTTTAGAATAAAAAACTTGTACTTCCCTGATTTTAGCCTAGTGACAGGCATCAAACATCTTTCATATCACTATTACTCTTTTTCTGATACAGTTTCTACAGACCCTAGTAACTTTAGTGGTGAAACTGTTTTCATCCCATGCAGTGTTGACCAACCATGTCATTCATGCAACTGCTCTGTCAAATTTTTAACTCTAGCCACCTTTTGTGGCATAATGATGACATATGGCAAAAATTAAAATATAGAAATTCTCAAGGTCCAAATCATACACTCACTACCATGTGTATAAAGCAGGACCTTATTATGACGGTCCCCTGCAGACAAAATAATATGTTGTTTGATAGAGCTCAATAAAGTCATGAGCAAAATAATCTGTTGTTTGATGGGATGCATATGAAGCTCAACAAAGCTCAATAAACACACCTACTATGCACCCCATGGGTTTTGGTAATGGAAAAGCATCACAGGGACTCGCAATTAATGTACACAATTAACCACACCAGTAGAACGAAGCCAACCATATATAATCTAATATATCTTATGAGGGAAATTGCTAAAGCAGCCTGCATTGATAATGAACTACATCAAGAAAATTACACATACATATCCATTAATGTACTCAAATATTATATCGACCATGCCACCACACAGCAAAAAGCAGTGTGCGCAACCCTGTTTGTTCTATAAGGGTGTCACAACCCAGTTTGTTCTATAAGGGTGTCACAGCCCTGTAATGGAACAAAATCTAGAATATACACAACGTGGCATACGATGCACATGCATTTTGTTAATGAACAACTACCATTACTTCTGACAATTGTTATTGACCACGAAGCCAAAACTCAAAATCAACCACACCAAGAGGATTACATAAATTAATAATTAAATTAAAACACCTTCTAGTGCATTATCATAAGAACCTCATTCACCCATGAACATCATCGAACAAACATTAAGAAGCATTCAGTGAAGAGCTCACTCGCATCGGGGTAAATAATGCAAGATAATTCACAAGGCCCCTATCAGCACAAGCAATAAATTGAAGATGGAATATTAATATCCTAAACATCACATTCATCCTGGTATATGTTTGAAAAATCCTGGGGATACATTCAAATACGCGATATTGCACCAAAAAAAAGAGAAAATGGCAATGTCATGTCATCCAGGTATCTACCAACCAGACACACTCATTCATCACGCACTGCATGTTGCAAATGATAAGCATACGGACGTATCGAGGAACTATTAACTAAAGGAGGGTGTGGCTTCAAAATCAACCATACGCATTCAACTGACCAGGATATGAATGGAGAAGAATAAATGTCTAAATACACATAGCACTACAGAATGATTTCACTAGCATCTCAAATCAGCATCTAGCAGCCATGTCAGCCTCAGCACTCTGATTAAAGAGATACTCTATTTATTTGTTCTGTTGTTTGTTGTCATACGCCAACCACTGATAAGATAAACTTCAGATGAGATCTAGGAAAGCCTCAATAAGTCAATCATTCTCCGGAAGTGAAAAGTAGATGATATTAGACTGTTAATTAATACGGTAATTTACCAAGGAAATAGTTTGCAATTCATCACTCACTTCTAAAGAGATATGCTAAACATCCAGCTGGACACACCATTTCTATTTGATGATCCAACTTCACATCCACAATTGGATTACTTTAGAGTCAAGCATGCATCAACATGATGAATTTCCACATCTACAACAACTGAATAAATCATATCACTACCCCAATGGAATAGAAGTTGGGCACATCACTAGGTAATAATCCAAATGTCAATCATTTCAAGTGATGTACATCCAGACATTCCACAAAGTAAACACAGAAAACAGTTGCGCTCACATAACCTATACAATAATCATACTCTAATTTCTCCAACTGACGCCTATACTACAAAACAAGAACCTTTCTTCACTATTGTCAACTTCCACAGGAAGGTTGATTCACAAGTTTTATTCTCGTCTTCTCTTTGGTTGACAGGATGAACGCAAAAGACAGTTGCAATCAATACCAGGCATCCAGACAATTGTGGAAAACAAACTGACATCAAACATGATCTTATACTGCTCGTTCAGCCCTCAAAGGTCCTGAAAAGAGACATGTAGATCCAAAGCAAATCTGCAAAAAAAAAATCTAGCAATACATACCTTGTTGTTGCCCAGTTCTCTTATCTTTGATGAAAGCAACCTCGAGAACTCGTCCTTGTTCCTCAAACAAAGGTCGGATCTGACATCAAACAAGAATGATCAGCTAATTGGACTGAGAGATGAGGAAGAATACCAAGCACATTCTGAAATGATACAGGTTGAATAAAAGGAAAAGATCGGATGGCAGCATTCTTGGCAAACAATATGCATTGACGTGTAGAAGTTAAAAGGAAGCATATCCAGTGAAAATGAACTTCCTAGAGCATACAGGTCATGGCAAGCAAAATCATAGTGGCAAACTTGTCACAGGCATGACCATTGCTCAGAAAATGCTCAGCTCAACTACTTTCTCTTAAGAGATATCAACATCAACTGCAAGTTATCAATCAATCCGAATACCAACATATTATGTGTCCCTTCGCAACATAGTTTATTCTTCCCTCTTTGACAGGATATCAAGATCAATAGTTTGCTGACACAGAGAACTAAGTACATGCCAATTAGGATATAAAATATGGTAAAGAAGAGAGGTGCATGATCCGGAAATCTAGGAAGCAAATATAGTAGGAACCAGAACACAAAATACTAGTGTCACCTATTATGAGTACTAATAACAATGAGGGAAAACAAGACAAATGACAAGTTTAAAGATTAACAAGGACTTACATCTTCTTCAGTTGCCGTTCTTGGGACAGATCCAACAAAAAGTTTGGCAAAACCAGCTTCATCAACTTGTTCTGAATGAATATGGATAACAATGAATACACTAAAAATAATATTTAAAAAACAAAAACAGAAAAACAAGCAGAGAAAAATTAAAGACCTATCACGTGTTAATTATATACTAAGAGAATAACAAATGTCACAGAACACCCTTAACAGAACAAAGGATCTGCATTACATTGACCAAGCAATATACGATTGCCTTTTAGTCAACAAATTTCATACATATCTATTAAAAGAAAAACATTTGACCAACAATATCTTACAAAAGTATGCCTACAAGTAACTACTACAATATATACACAGGATTTCCAGTTAAAAGAACCATGATGCTAGACATTTTGATCTAGGAAGTACATAAGAGACATCTGAATAGAATAATATATCACTTAGAATATTCTTCAGGCTCGAGGTGCACATAGAACTAGAGGACAAAGGCGGGGATAAAAAGTTGTACATGTTAGCCAAGGCAAGGGAGAAGATGACACGTGACCTGGACCAAGTTAAGTGCATCAAGGATGAGGACATCAAAGTACTGGAGGAGGAAACACTCATTAGACGGAGATGATGGACATCAAAGTACTAGAGGACGAAACACTCATTAGACAAAGATGACAGTCATACTTCCATGAACTCTTGAATAAGGGGGGTGACCGAGACATTGCGTTGGGGGATCTGGATCACTCCAAGAGGAGTCGTGATTTTGGGTAATGTAGGTGTATAGAGGTGGTGGAGGTCACGGGTGGTATTTGTAGGATGTGTAGGGGAAAAGCATTCAAGCCTAATGAGATCCCAGTGAAATTTTGGAAGTGTCTAGGCAGGGCAGGTATGGAGTGGCCGACTAGGTTGTTTAATGTCATTTTCGGACAACGAAGATTCCAAAAATGGAGGTGGCATACAATGATACAAGAACAAGGGAGACATTCAGAATTGCAACAATTATAGAGCCATAGAGGTATCAAGTTGTTGAGTCACACTATGAAGATTTGGGAGAGAGTGGTGGAGCTTAGGGTAAGTATAAGTGTGTCTTTTTCCAAACACCAATTCGGATTCATGTCAGAGCACTCAACTACAAAAGGCATACATCTAGTATGGAGACTAGTGGACCAATATAGGGAGAGAAGAGGGACTTATATATGGTGTTCATCGATCTATAAAAGGCATACGACAAAGTCTCACGAGAGGTTCTATGGAGATGCTTGGAGGCTAGAGGTGTACTTGTTGCATATACTAGGGCAATCAAGGACATGTTTAATGAAGCCACGACCAGGGTAAAGATAGTGGGAGGAGACTCGAAGCACTTTCTCGTTGTGATGGGGTTGCACCAAGGGTCAGCTCTTAGCCCTATTTTCATTTGCCTTGGCTGTGGGAGTTAACGCTAAGTTAGAGGTATGGAGAAAAACCCTGGATTTTAAAGGACCAACATCAAAACAAAATATATGAAGTTCAAAATCAGTGACGCAATGCATGAGGCTGAAATAGAAGTGAAGCTTGATACACAAGTCATCCAAAAGAGGTAGCTCCAAGTATCTTGGGTTTAATATCCAAGGAAATACGAGATAAACGAGGGTATCACTCACCATATGGATGTAGGGTGGATGAAGTGGAAGCTAGCATCCGAAGTCATATGTGATAAGAAGATGTCACCAAAACATAAATGTAAGTTCTACAGGGTGGTGGTTAGACCAACTATGTTGTACGAGGTGGAGTGTTGGCCAGTCAAGAACCCTCACATTCAAAAGATAGGTTGAAGAAATGAGGATGTTACGATGGATATGTGATATACTAGAAGTTAGGATTAGAAATGAGGAAATTCGAGACAAAATGGGAGTGACTTTAGTAGAAGATAAGATGCAAAAAGCAAGATTGAGATGATTTGAACATGTGAAGAGGATATGCACGGCTGCCCCTGTGTGGAGGTGTGAGAGGTTGGCTATGGACGATTTTAGGAGAGGTAGAGGTAGACCAAAGAAGTATTGGGGAGAGGTGAGTAGACATGACATGACACAACTTTAGCTTATCGAGGACATGACCTTAGATAAGAGGGTGAGGAGGACACGAATTAGATAGAAGGTTAATAGGCAACAGTGTGTTGTCTTGTTGCACGTTCATACTAATAGTCGTAGTATTGCTCATGTAGTTTTTCGTCCTTTTATTTCTATTACTATCTGTTGATTCTTTGTACCTTGATTATCATATTGTTTTATTATAGTTTATATTTTGTTACTATCTATTGTTTTAGTTATTATTTATTGTTTCATGTACTTTTGTTACTTCTTTTTCTTTTTTTGGACTGTTGTATTAATCATTTAACCATTTGATTACGTTTGTTTTATCTTGTCTCGAGTGTAATACTAGCTAGTAGGTATACATCACAACCTCAGCCTTAAGGTCCTTAACTATTAATTTCTAATTTATTTTATTTTTATGACAAGGGAAACTCACAGCCGCTACCCTTTGGGTGCGCACAGGGTAAAACTCCGCTCCTATGCAATAGCTCACAAATCACATAGGAGAGGTAACCCACACTAGGCAAACCCGGTGCGACGAGCTTGACCCAGAAGGCAAACCCCTTACTTTCGTTGGCAAGGGGTTTCGAACTTGAGACCTCCAGCATGGAAGTCTCAAGCCCAAACCACTAGGCCACCCCGAAGGGTACTATTAATTTCTATTTTTGGGGGGGTTTTTTTTAGTAAGCCTTAAGGTCCTTGACTACCAACATCATAAAGAACATATCAATAATTTTTCCTTTTGGATATAGCGGGACGAGGTTAAATAAAATGAAAATTCTTCTTTTAGAGACTCAAATTAAAATTGCACATAGTAGCAAACGAATTGTGCTTGAAAGTACAAAAACTAATTGGGCGTTCAAATGTATCCTTCCATCAAATCTATATAAAATCACATACGATTCATTGGGGAGATAAAGAAATAGAGCGAACCAAGTACATGTGTCTTACCCTTTCAAGGAAGGGGAAAAAATGACATTATATATATAACATATTTAAATAGAAAATAAACAAATCCTATTTTTGAAAAATCCTATTTTGAGTGGATTTAAAATGAATTAGAATTACGAAATAGGATTCTAGGGATAAGGAATAAATTAAACAAACAAACCATGGATAATCCAAGCGACCTTTTCGTAGGCGTTTGCCCCCGATTCAATCAGGGGATCAAATTGGATTATAGAAACATGAGTTTAATTAGTCGATTTATTAGTGAACAGGGAAAAATATTATCAAGACGCGTGAATAGATTGACCTTGAAACAACAACGATTAATTACTCTTGCTATAAAACAAGCTCGTATTTTATCTTTGTTACCTTTTCTCAATAATGAGAAACAATTTGAAAGAACCGAGTCGACCACTAGAACTACTGGTTTTAAAGCCCGAAATAAATAGGCTTACTTTTTCTTCACTTGAATCATAATTACAAGAATCTAGATTCATCTGTTATCCATTCCACTATACCAAGTAAATTTTGTTCCAATTCTAAATAATCCACATTCAACTTACCAGTAATAAAGAAGAAAAATAAAAATGAGGATAAACTTTAAGGTATACCTGGAGACGGGTAACCCCGTTTTTGCCCCGAAAGAGGATGAGGCGGTGGTGGCATCTGGTAACCCGAATGCAACCTTCCAGAATCAACCCCACCACCACCACCACCAGTAGCAGCAGTAGTATCAGTAGGGTGCCGAGGAGGGCTATTGAAGGCCCGGTGGTGACGGGGGCCACGGTATTCCTCCGGACTTCGACGATGATGATGTTGAGGGTTCCCAGAACCATCAGAAAAAGTTCTAGGAGATGGAGGACCCCTTGAATGGTTGTATTGAAATGGGTCTGAGTTGTACCTCTCTCCTTTGTGTCTATCCATGGAAATTGGGTTCACGAATACAGCTATTCTTGAGGATTATAGAGAAAAAGGGTTCGAGAATTGGGACTCATAAACCCTAGAGTTGTTTGTGCTAAACCTATACTGAACGAAGAAGCTATGTATGTACTTTGTGTTTAGTCGATGACGGAAGTGATATCTGTGATTTGATTATCGCAGAGCAAACTGACGTCGTTCCGCTTGGACGAGCATACAATGTATCTTCTCCTTTCCATACTTGTTTGTGATTGTTATTAAAAATTGTTTATTTTTAGACATTGAAAAAAAAATATATATTTAAAAAGTGTTTTAACATGATGATATAAATATAATTAAAAATATCAAATAAAATAAATTTAAAAACTATTCCACAAATGAACTAAGTTCATATGAAAAATTCAACACAAAAATAAGTAAGTATGAGATATATATTGGTTATATGTATATATGACAGAGATATTTTGGTTTTGAAAAAGAAAACTAATTTGCTAGCTTCGGCTTTTGGTTTTTTTTTCGAAGTGTAAAATTTTAGCTTTTTTTCAATAGCAGAAAACTGTTTTTGCTTCCATTTAAAAGCAGTTTTACTTATTAGTCAAACACTCTGATTTTTCAAGAAAAGTGTTTTTTTCTCAAAATAAAGTATATAAGCTTTTAGTTTATTCCCAATAACAAAAAAATTGTCTCTGCTTCTAATTAAATAACCTTTTCTCTTCCCCATTCTTTATTCTTTCTCCCTCTAAAATTTTCATAATTAATTTATAATTTGAAATTTTGATTTTGATTCTTCATGGGTTTTAGGAGAACATGTAGGATCCTTCTTTAAAAATGTAGAAGATAAACTGTTTTGTTTTAGTTTCTTTTAGGGAAAAGAGTCTGAAAAATACTCCAACTTTGGCCGAAATTGTTGTTACGATACCAAACTTTATGGAGGACCTTTTACCCTCTGCACTATTTAATAGTGTATTTTAAAGGTATATATGTGCCCACGTGGACACATTACTATTTAAAATGATGCAATATTTATGATGTCCACGTAGACACATATATATCTTTAAAATACACTATTAAATAGTACAGGGGGT